>NW_009209207.1:1947-25896 GCF_000690835.1 Fulmarus glacialis
CGGCTCTGGCCGGAGGCGGTTGCGGGCCTGCCGGCAGCCCCTGGAGCGGGCGCGGTGGTTGGACGCAGCTGAGTGACTGGTTTCGCACTGGTGGGGCTCCAGGGACCTCGGTGGGATGACATGAATATTTCCGTGCCGCTCTCACATCCCCAGCTGAAGAGATCTTGGTGCCCCGGCGTGCAGAGCTGGCAGAAGATGCTGGCCTGCTCTCTGTGCCAGATAAGCAAGGAAGCCCCCGTTTAAATCAAGTCGTTAGAAGCAGACTATTCTGTAAGCAAATGAACAGAAAGGAATGAGACCCCAAACGACGGTGCAAAGCCGAGTGCCAGCGATCCTCCGCCCTCCTCGGCCAGGGAGGGGGGCCAGCGCAGGCTCCCAGGGCAGGTCGCCCAGGCTCCTTCCCCGCTATTGAATTTCCAAAAAAACCCCAGCATTTGCAAAAAGATTTGAATGAAGCCCCAGGTAGTTAACTACTCCCACACCCCCATTTTGTCCTTAAAAACTTTTCGTCGCTCCTCTGCACCCTGCACTTGCAAAGGTGGGAAGGAGCTTTCCTGCTCGCGCAAGGAGGGAGCACCCGGAGAATCGCGGCTCAGCCCGGCTGGAAGCCGGCGGGAGCCCTTGCCGGAGCAGAGCCTGTGGCGTGCGCGGGGCAAGGAGCTCCCGGCGCTGCCTTTCTTTCTGCTTTGAAAACTGCCCAGAAATCAGGTAGCTTCTTTTCACAGTGTTTTTCTTTCTTTGAAAACAGGAGTGGGAGGAGGGGTTGTATGTTGGCTTGTAGTCTTGGAAACCGAAGCCGAGGAATAGTGAATGGAAACCCAAACATGAAGCTGCCTGTGAACTACAGGCCTGATGTGGAGATAGGATCAGAAACGACTCGCGCTGGCTGCAGCCGCTCCGGAGCCTCCTGCGGCCGAGCGATGCGGGGCTGCGGCGCAGAGACTGCGAGACTCGGCGCAGCTCTCCCGTACGCTGTTCAAAACAATTCGCAAGTGGCATTTCCATCTGGAGATTCAGCTGGCAAAATATGACACGTTCATGCCAATAAAAGCAGCTACAACTGTAACCTGGGCTATCGACATGACTGTCTCTCTCTCGGCCAGCGCTTCCCTCTGCTCCACGCGTCTCAACCACCTTTTCTCCGAAACCACCCGATTGACCAACACAACCAAGTTAAGCTCAAAGCAACTGTGTGTGAGGTTATGAGTTCTTTTCCTGTCCTGAAGAAGGGCTTATAAGCCTAAAAGTTTGCCTGGTTTTTTTCAGCTTTATTAGTCTATAAAAAAAATTATCTTTCCCTAGTCCTTGATTATTTTAGACCATCGCAGCTACAGAAGCTCTATGACTCTTTGCCAACCTAGCCATTAAACACGGAGCAACCGGTCCTGATTTAACTCACTAAAACTCTCTTTGATTTTTCTTCATCATTTGATTTGGTCCAGACCAAAAAAAAATCACTTCGGCTGCTCATTTCTGCAACAGAAGTGATTTGCTGGATTAGAGAACTCAGTATCGCTCTGATTTCAGCTTCTTTCCCGGTGTCATCCGTTTCCCTATCAAGATGGTTTTGCGGCTGAAGGTCTTGGAGATGAAAATCAGGAGCCTGTTCCAGGAACACCAGAGCCCGGAGCAGAGCCCCGTGTTTGGAAAGCGCCACGGCTCAATGCATTCCACATGGACGCAGTAATGCTCCGGCAGTGCCTCGTGCGCCGCGGCACAGGGGGAGTTAGCTCTTGTTCGAGCCCTTTCAGAGAAAAGTGATATACCAAAGGGCATATTCGAACAAAGGTATGGTTGTAATTAGAATCAGAGCAGTTAAATCTGACATTCAGCTGTTTTATGCCAGCTGTGCCTTTAAAAGGAAGAGCATTTAGGCATTGAGTTTCATGTCTTTTTATTGTTTATTTAGCATGAATTTAATCCATATCCTTTTTTTCTAACTTTCTTTGCGTGCGTCTATGCAATTGCATAAGACATGAAGAGCTTGTAAGTGTTCTTACAGCTGTGCAAGTTTTATATTAATGGAGCCCTTACATAATTTTGACACAGATATGTTATGTACACGTCTGCAGTTCCTGAGCACGGCTCAGAAAAGACATCCCCCCAAAAAAGAAAGAAAGAAAGAAAGAAAAACCCGTTTTGTTCCTGGGGGAAAGCGACTCATGAAGAGGGAAGATCTGCATTTACTGGGGGATGTTTGCACTGCTTACCCAGCTACAAAACTGCAGTAAGCAAATGCCTGTTATTGCAACTGTAATTATCAGTGTTCAGGAAGACTTTGGGCTGTGTCTATGCGGTGCGGTGCTGTGCAGACAGGGACCCCCCGTGCCACCAGCCACCCCTGAGTCCAGGGCATGGCTCCTGGGTGACTCTGGTAGCCCCTTGCTTGCCTTGGGGGATTTTGCTCCCCTTTTCCTCTAGCAGGGTGTTCGCAACCCGGACCCCAGCCTGCAGCGCGGAAACAACCAGCTCCAACTCTTTGCTTTTGTTCTTCAGGAGCCAAGGTGAGCCCCAGAGCCAGTCCTGAGCCCCAGAGCCAGTCCTGAGCCCCAGAGCCGGTCCTGCTCATCCAGCCCATGATGCTCCTTCACGGGCTCCATCCCGTGGCTTTAGCCTGTGGCTCCAGGGTGTCCTGCTGCTGTTTCGGGCCCTCTTCCATCAATTGCACACGCACGGAGCTCACAATAAACGTGCCACTTTCACAAGTTTCTCGGCAGTTCAGCTTGCCTCTGCTTCCTGCGAGGCTGGCTCTTACCTGCTGTAAATGAGCAACGCTTCATCTACGTCCTGTAGATTTACACCGGCGAGCTGCCGGCCCCACGAGCACAGCTGGTAACGAATTTCCTCCCTTTGCAGACATTTGCCATCCAGGCCTGAGTCATCCCAAAAGCTCGCTCCATGCGATGCTCCTCCGGTGATTTCATACGGAAGCGGTCAGAGGCACCTCCGCCCCAGCCCTGCGCTGCGGGACGATGAGCACAGGGTCCTGCAAACTCTGCAGCCTTGCAGCTTTCCTCCCGTTTCACTTCAGGGGGTTCCCCATTGGGAATCTGTGGCTAGAAAGAAAACTGGAACTGAACTTTTAAAATTGATTTTTACCAAGCAGGTCTCTTCTTCCATCGTCACCCCTGTCCTCCAAGGAGGACGCTCCGGCGAGGGCTGCATGGGCTCCCCCTGCTCCCCTCTGCAGAAGGGACGTCTCCAGCCCACCCCGTCCTGCCTGGCTCTCGCCTCCGGGGCAGGTCAGGCACAGACGGGTATCGGTCACACCAGGACGGACAGAGCCCCGGTGCATCCTCTCTCCAGGGTATTTATTCGGCCAGTTTGGATGCTTCTGCTTCCCTGCAGCTTGTGCTGCTTCTGGGAGATTCGACCTCCAGCCTGGAGCGACACCGGGCTCCGGCCATCGGTGAAATCCTGGCTGTGCACAGCATTTGAAGAAAATCGGTGTAATTGTTCCTGGTAGAATCACACCAGACAAAAGCACGAAGGCGTCAAGTCATTCACTCTCCGCTGGATGTATCTCTCAACCTGCACATGCACATATGCACACAGATATATTTTTGCTTCCCTCGATGCAGACACATACACATAAATATTCTCTCTCACATATATTCACAAATACTTTATCTCTTTCCCCAGCTCTCACCCACACACGATTTTACTCTTTTCCCCCCCACCTTCTCTCTCTGTCTCTCACACACAAGGAAAACCCTCCTAATTATTTTTAAGAAATAACAGTTCTACGTGGAAAAGGATTTTGCACAAAAAAGTAACAGTGGAGCAAAGTGGCAGCCAAGCCGCCCTGGGAAGTCAATGCCCATTACGATAAAAGCAGCTAATTAAAAACCCCCAGTGGAAAAGCAGCTCCAGGGCCAGCGAGGGCCAAGGGAAGGTTACACAGGTATGGAGCAACTCCGACTCCCCTGGCAACCAGGCAGAGCCGACCACTATCTTAATCTGCAGTAACTCTTCTAAGATCAGCTGCCGCCTCCCTCCCGCTCCGCTCTGGCTGCAGTAGCCAGAAGAGGCTCTGGAAATAAGCTCGGGGTGCCAGATCGCGCCATCATCACCCGCGCTCACCTCCCGGGCCCCAGAGCCCTCTTTGCACTGCGCCCGGCTGGCAGGCGGGTAGCGCCATGGGAGTCGGAGTTGTACAACCCTTTATTCAATTTTCCAGGTCAAACCCCCATATATCGGGTGCTACGTCTTCCACATAAACATGCCAACTTCCATCGGCAATGAAAAGGTGACCCCATCGTTATGGCATTGACATGAGAGATGCTTTAGGGTTCATTCCCAAAATTTCCACCGATTTCCCGCAGGACCACAGGCCAGGCACTTCATCCCGAGCGCCTCGGTTGACTGTTGGCATTATCAGCTCCTCGGGACAGGGGCTGGTTATTTCTGGGTCACCAGGCAGTGCGCAGCACAGCTGGACCCCGCGCTGGGTAAACCTGCTTGGTGCTGCTATGGAGAAATAAGTGAGTTTTGCAGCACTGCTCAGCTGTTTCTATAGCAAACCGCTATCCAAATTGCTCAATTGCCTACTTTATAGTGAAAGTAACACACAAACCTTTTTTAAGCTAGTGAGCTTTATTTAGGAAATAAATAAAATTGTAAGAAAATATGAATGATTATAATAAATACAGCACTTGTCAAAATTACACAGCCATGAAAAGCATAGTATTTTTAGGCATATTACTCCAGTGTGGTTTCAGGGGCTGGCACATTACTGGAAAAATAACTTTCTGTCCC
Organism: Fulmarus glacialis; assembly: GCF_000690835.1. Lineage (NCBI taxonomy): Eukaryota > Metazoa > Chordata > Aves > Procellariiformes > Procellariidae > Fulmarus > Fulmarus glacialis. The sequence goes on from NW_009209207.1 coordinate 6,706, forward strand.
TGAAAGAACATTTCAAACATGGAAGAGAGAAAAAGACAGACAGAGAGAGAGACTGTACGTGTGTGTGATGGCAAAGAATATCCAGTTCCATCCCAAACAAGCTTTGATAGATATTTGTTTACGGTGTGGGGTTTTTTGAAATTTGATACTTCATCACAACTAATTATTTTAAAGGATGCTGTCAAGATAGAAATGAGAGGTTTGAAAAATCTCTTCATATGCCGGCAGACAGGCTGGAGGTTAGTCACAGCACATGACATTTCACCAGCTCTGCTAGACGGCTGCGGTTTCCATGGTTTGCAAAATATAAGTGGACAAACAGTTTCTCCTTTCCCTTCTCAAGCAGCGGGCACAATATTGTCTGTTGGCTTTGTGTTTTCAATTGAAATATGGGAAATATTGCAGAGGAAAAATGAATACAGAAATTGCATATAGGCCTTTTACTTATATATACACACCTGCCTCTGTCTGCAGGATCAGGCCTTGGGTTTGTACACTGCAGTCCCACTCGTCCCGTGGAACAGCTCGCAGTCCTGGACAAATAAGTTCAGAAACTGCTGCACCAAAACCCAACGCAACTCCACTGACTCTGTCAAACAGTTGTTAAGCAGAGAAGGAAGGGGGTGGGTGAGGCTGGCTGCTTTTTGGGGATGTGTAGCATTTGTACTTCGCACACATCCAGACATTTCCAAGCTTGACTTGTTTATTAAAAAAAAAATTAATTCTTTACCTCTATTTAAAAAAAAAAAAGACAAAAAAATTTCTAGTAGTTACTTCTATTTTAGCATGTGAAAAGACTTAAGCAACAGAGCACATAAAAAGAATTAACCAAGAAAAAAAAAAAATCAATGCTTTCTAATAAGTCACTTGCCTTGAAGGTTCAGGAACCGACTGAACACTCTAAAACAAAGCTCTGAGGGGTCCTTACTACTGCTTGGACTGGCAGCTCTGGACTTCCTGGGGGTTAACAACCCTCAGAGCTCCATGTCTGAAATAGGAAAGTGAAACGACTCCCTTGGAAATGCAAGAGGTAATCTCCCCAAGGCACAGTGTAATCTGGTCACCGATTGCTGATGCAATAGAACATCTCTTTACAGAGCACTTAAACATAGGTCTAAAATAAATAGCAAGAAATAAATCATCTGGTGTAAGGAATGCAAGCTACAGATGCTATCCACAACTCACTGCTTTCAAGGTCGTCAATAAGCACAAACAGAGACACCCGATAGGTGCCTCAGGGGAAGGAATCTGCCCTTGTCCCTGGTGGGGGAACAGCCAAAACCCCACATCAGGGCCGCCAGCCAGCGCCGTCTGACAGGTCCTCGCTCCGTACCTCCCGGGAAAGGGACCCGCACACGCCGCGGCGCTGCCGGAGGATGGGGAAAGCTCAGCTTCACCCCTTGCACCCCAGAAACCTATGAACCCAAGGGTGCTAGAAGGGAGCTCGGGCCACACTCCCTGCCAGACATCTAGGCAGAATGACACCCACACCTGGGCCGGGCGTGAGAAAGAACAGCGCCTTCTTCCACAAGTGCATCTGCAGGGGGGTGACTGTAACCTACATCTAAACCAGGAGTGTTTTGATGAAATAATCGCAGATCTCATTTGCAATAGCACACTCTGAGGGGCACTGGGCAAAGTACTCGGCATGCTCAGCAGTAGCTAATTCTAGCAGGCAGATCTTCAGCTGATGTGAACGGATTCAGTGGAGCGTAGGCTCAGGCTCTCTGGATTTTGTGTGCACATGAAAACTAATACAAGGTCTCAAGCTGATGGGTTTTTTCCTTGTAAAGCAATGAAATTCAGTGAGTGATTTATCAGACACTCATACTTCATGATTTACTAATTTGTTTCTATAATGCATTTAAGGAAAAGCGTGTCTTCTTTCACATAGGCATATTTAGGTGACTGTAGTTTGGACAAAGGGAGGAACATAGGACACCCACTTGCAACATTCATATCGTTCACTGGTCTCTGAAATGAAGCAGAAGTCAAGTCTGGTCGAAATGCATCAATAATATGTTCCCTATTATTTTGGTCAAGCAACATAAATGTAACCTGAAAAACAGAATGTGGCAATGATGAGTTATTGAACTGAAAAAGAAACCAGGAAATATCAGAGACAGAAGTGCAAACATGCTGCAAAAGCAGCTGGATGCTCTATCGATAATTAAATATAAAATATAATTAATGTTTCACAACCTGCAAGGTCAGTTAATGTGAACAAGGGAGATTGTAACGGTTCCCAGATAAAGTATTTAAAATCTTGCCACCCATAAAATAAAATTAAATAAAATAAAGTAAGGAATTATTTCTTGGTAGAGAACTGCACAATCCAAAGACGTTTTTCCTCTCTCTCCTGACAACTTAAACAAATCCCGAGTTTGGTTACAGTCATTACATTCATTCTGTTATTGTGGTTTGGAATCAAAAGAAACAGCTCAGTTGCCTGTACGCAAATATGTAAAAGACACAACCTAAATATCTGCATAGAATCTCCCCATCTCGTTACCACTTTTATTAACTCACAGTTCTTTAGCTTGAAACATGAAATGTATGTAATAATTTTTTAAGATAATGAGGATTGGGAACTTTGATTTCTATTTTTTTTGGCCGCTAAATGGTAGTAAAGCTATTTATATGAAAGGCTTACAGATTTATTACCACACAAAGGCAAGTGCTATAACAGAGACCAGAACCTTGTGCACACTTTCACTGCTTTTCTAACCATTGTTGCCATTATCAGATTGCACTTAGAAAACGTGAAAAAATAAGATCAGGAACACATAAGACATTTACGGCACGTTTGTAAGTAGAACTCTAACCTCACATTTCTGACACCCTTTGCTGTGCTTCAGGCAGCAAATCATAATTCCCTCATAAATTGATAATATCTATGTATAGCAAGAGCCAGAAAAAAAATGTGTCTCTGGCTTTAGCCCAAATGGACCCAGGTTGGGATATATCAAACACCAGTATTCTGGTGTCTGAAAATCCTACAAGGCACAGTATGGAATCTTGGTAAGAGAAGCTTTCCCTGTGCGTAAATCACTCCATTCAGAGACAAATTATTATCCAAGATTACAGTGTGACTAACAGCCATCGGAGAGGAAAACGGGAAAATGCTCCAACTTCCACTAAACTTAAGAGAAAAAGTCCCCTTGTGTTCACTGGGAGAAGTAGTGGATTTATGCTAGGATCAGATATGAAAAGGTTGCCCTTCTTACCTTGTGCCTGAAAGGCCATGGGAGCAGAGCATCGTAGTCTCCTCTCATGACAACAAAGAACAGGGACACGTGGGTTCCTTTTCCTGTCCCATCCCCATTCAGATAAACCCTCAGACAGACCTTGTAGCCATACTTTGCAGTGTAGAAAGCTGAAAATCAGAACTCTTCATTAGTAAAGCCTCCTTTGAAAAAAAAAGACATAATGAGTGTTCTGACATATGGGAAAAGACAGTGTATGAAGTTTTTTGCTATCACGGAGATGAGAACAGACAAACCGGTACACCCTGGAGATTATAAGCAAGGAAAATCCAGTGGTTGGAATCCTTTAGTGCCTTATGCCTCAGTGAAAATTACTTGTTGTTAGCCACACAAGCATTATTTTACATAATCAAATTACTTCTCACATGAGAGATAACTGCTGCAGAAAGCCATTCGGTACCATCAGGCACCAAGCTGTGGGTTAGACGAGACAGATCCAGCAGATGTCACTGCAAGTAGCTGCGGCGGAGGGCAAACTGCAAAATGAAAGCCCAGAACAGAACACAACTCTGTGGAAAAGCACATCACAGCTGCCCTGAGCTACAGGCAGGAGAGCATGAGGTCTTTGCCTAAACAGCATCTTAGTTTAAGGAGCTATTTTAAAGGACCACATGAGCAGAAAGAAGAACCGTTCTAGAGAAATAAGTGGGTTTTCTACAGGTCTGGGTTTTGTTAACACACATATATGTCATGTGTTTTACCTGGTGAATACAAACTGACTGTTCTTCCAGTCACAGAGTCTTGTAACTTCCTGCCAACATCTGTTATTTTCCACAGAAAGACCCCATCATAGGAAGCTTGCTCAGAGAACAGAAGACTCTTATGAAGACTGCTCAGGCCTGCATCCTTCTGCATCAGGGACCTGTGCAACTCTGCAATCTAGAAAAAACAAATCAGTTCTCAATCGACCCCCCTCTCCGGGCTGTTGTGCTGCAGCAGTAGCAGAATTGTTCTGGAGTCCTCGTGTTCTGGAGGGTCTCCTCTGATTTCTTTTTAAGTGATAGATGGTTGTTTGGTCCTCCAGGCATAATGCTGCTTTAAGAGGATCAGTCATTCAAACAACTGTCTTACTTGCTAACAGTCTGATCATGGCAAATTCTGAACATTCAAAACTCTCAGGAATATCTAGGCACCTAAACACAGATTTAGATAATATTAGAGATCCCCATTTGAAAATTTATCCAAAACAACAAAAGGATCCTGTAGATGTGTCCAGAACTTAACACTTCACAGCTCAAATTCCTGTGTCCATCCCTGCCTGATCCCTACACCACCTCTCTGATATGTGTAAATATTTGTTATCGATAGAAAAGCACAGAGACAATGCTTATCATAACTATTTACCTTCAGTTCAAGGCCTCGTATTATATTTTGATCGAGTTCACTCTGTCTCCGAAAGGCTGTGATTTCCAAGTTAGAGGTCTCCACCTCTTTATTGAGCACTGCCACAATATTCTCAAACACATGTAGCTTATTTTCTAGCTCAGAAATCACTTTCTCCCTTACAAGTTGCTGCAGAACAGATTTATCTTCAGAAACAGAAGATCCAGGAAAACAGTCTACTTCCAGATCCCCATTGACTTCCAGCCCCCCTGGGATCTGCAGATAAGAGATGCATTTTCCTGCACCATTCACTTTCAGCTCTGACTGTGGGATGGAACCATTTGCAGCTTTGGCAGCAGGGCACAAGCTTGCCTCCAGTTGCTTTATGTGCTGCAGCAGAAGCAGCATGTGGGCTCCAACTGCAGTTTTTTCATGATCCTTTATCTTCTCTTTGCTTCCCTGTAAGAAGACGACACTGTCAATACACTCCGTACAACTACCATAACTGGCCTGGGGCCAAATCAAGCAATGTTCCCTTTAACTGCTTGGGAGAGACAGAGGTGGAAGAACTGCAAGATACATTGCAGCCGACTCTAAGAGGAGACACGGAACAAGGAAAACCAACAAGCCCTCCAATGATCAGTTTAAGCTATGTGTTCACATGCGTACATAGACTACATAAAAAGAAAACAATTGTCTACAATTTCTGTATTAAACAGGATGCCAGGCAGAGTCTCAGCAAGATTCTCCAATAAGCAATATTTAATATATATACTGTGCACAAAACATGAGACAAGGCAACAAATGCAAACTAAAATGTAAAGAAGACCCGTTACTGTTTTAAGAGGCGTTACCCTGAAGGCAATATCCAAAACAGAGCAGAACAGCATATCTGATAAAACAGCGGAATTGTAATAAACATCTGTTTTTATCTCAAGTGAATGCACAGTGCAGGACACAGGGTATCACTGGCTGAACTGCACCTACACACACTGCGTAACCATGATGTTGGCAGTTCCAACATCACCTCTGCTGGTCTACTAAAAGTGGGTAGACCTTCTCTCTTTTCTTAAAGATATATTTAAATCAGGCCTACTGCCTTGAACACAAAGGCTGGCTAGACCAAAGGCATAGTGCTGAGTTGTACACCATTTGAGACCTTCCTGAAGGCAGCTGTTTCACTCACCCTGAATGAACAGCCGACTTCAGAAAAACAACATCTATCCTTGTTGATTAAGGGTGTAGAGCAGTTCTGTTGAAAAAAGAAGGAAAGAAAATAATCAAATACCAATTGAAAGGGATTCTTTTATTTACGTACAAACAACTAGGCCACAATCCCAGCAGCTATAAATCAGGTTAATTCAAGTCAAGGCATTACCGCACTTTACAGTGTCCGACCAGCTTTGAAAATTCATTGGTAAATCAATCACGAGTGTGATTGATTGCAAGTTTCTCGCACACAGCCTGGCAGTTAAGTGTCCATCTAATAGAATCCATAATGATATAACATAATTTAACAAACCACAGTGATCCCCTATAACAACTTCTCATAAATGAGATTCCAATAAGCAAAGTGGCCCACCACAGTGGATAACACCATGCACACAGCCACTCCAACCCTCTTCCTGCTCTTAAAGAATGCACAGAAGAGCTGCATCATGCAGCACGCCCTGGGAATGAATGGATCGATCAGACCAAAAGCTCTGACTTTCAGATTTAGTCCCCTTAACAACCAATGCATGTCTCTCTAAATATGCTGCTATACAGCATACTCTTCTTTTGCTCATGTGGGTCTCCCTGAATATTTGAAAGGAAACAAACGTTTCCCCATTTTTGTAAGATTAATTGAGAAGATCATTTAATAAAGTTAATTGTGGGAGCAGGGAAGAGAAGGTAGTTAGCAGAGCTATGTTGGGATGTAAAAAGTGCCCAGATACAACTGCCATATCTGAAGATGTTCTCAAATGTTCATTTAACCTACATGAACAAGTGATACTTTTATGAACTGAAATAAAGCTTTTACCTACCTTTTCCTTTGATGGTGTTTCTGTTTGCACACATTTTTGTTCCTTACATAAATTGCCTTCACATGAATGTTCCTGTCATTAAAAGAAGAAAAAAAGAATTCAGTACATTATTAAAATCGTTGAGCATCTTTATTTAGGAGTCTTTGAAACAAAGCTTGTCTTTGGGAATGCTATTCCCATTTTACAGAAACTTGGAGATTTGGGAGGCTTTTCTACAAGAAATTCTGTGTTATGGAAGAAAAAGTTTACAATAAGTTTCTTGCTTTCTTCCTGGAAGGTGTGGATTTAAGGAGGAGTAAAGGAAGGAAGAGTAACTTCCCCAGGAACACTACGAGCTCCACAACACATGGTGCAAAATCCTGTACCCCTGTCCAGAGAGTGCCTGCTCTGGGCCTCACTACACAATAGGCTGCAGAGTTCTCTGGCTTCTTTTTAGAGGAAATAACGTTCAGAAACTTGGGACTAAAGCACATCTGCTAAAAGCAGGTGCTGCTGTCCCCTGTACAACAAATTGCAGACACAGAGGTTTCTCAAGCTAAGCCTCTAAGATGATTACTCTTCTTTTCAGCCTAGCAGGTGTGTTCAGTGATGGATCTCCAGATGCAATACCTGTAAAGTGAAAGTACAAAGTGCGATCTTTCACTTATGGGGCCCAGAGCTTTTGGAAACTACTTACAGATGCTTTGCAAGGTCACCCTGGGAAATTTGATACAAGATTGGCAATATACAAGTCTTGCCCAGTTGAAACCATAGTTATGTGCATACACACACACACACACACTTATGTACACACACATATATATGCAATGACATGCAGGTGAATTACAGAACAGAAAGCAAATATACAGGAAACCCAAATATAAACTCTTCTTGCATTGACTTCATATAGTTTGCTTAATGTGCAGATCCTTCTAGCATCCTGCTTATTAACATTTTGAAGGCTGGAATCCAAATTTTCCATCATGATGTGCTAATGCAAAATGCATTACCCCTAACATGAGACTTCCTGACATTTCTGGTTCCAAGAAGGCTAAAGTAATCCTCCTGCCATTGGTTCATACAACTGTAATATATGTATTTAACATCGCAACTGTCAGCTTTCAATTCACACTGTTCAGGGGGCTCTCTTTAATCTTTATAAACACCTTTGCATGCCAGTACTTTTCCTACAGCAGTCTAGAAATTTTTTGATAAAGCCATTCCAGCAACCTTCAAGTCTCCCCTGCAAAGAGTCCTGAGGTTTCTCTTTCCACCCTCAGAAATACAGCCATAGGTTTTTCTCACTTTCTAACTCATTTTTTTAATACTCTCTGTCTTAGTTATTGCACACAGTACGCCTTTATTTTCTTCCTTTCTGCTATTTGACTCCTTCAGATCACTGATTTCTTGAGGGGGAGAGGGGCTGGTGAGAAGTTTATTTAAAATATGGAAATGCAAAAATCACAAGACCAGTAACAGATTGGCTAAGATGGAGAGAGCGAGAGCAGTGCCCAAAACTTACTATTTGCTCCCAGAGGATTGTGGATACATGGAATACACACAAATAATCAAAATTCCTATGCCACGTAACTGCAAATTTAATAAAGCAGATCATGTAACCAGCAAAATCCCAATTTTACAAATACTAAGGCAGGCAGAGAAAAATCAACATCTCAAGGCTAATCCCTTGCTTGTTTGCCAAGGTTTCGTAAGCAAAAAATTAATTAGATGATAGGTAACCAGAATGAGTGGGAGGAAAACAGTTCTTCATTGCAGGAAAATGAAGCCTGCTGAGGTGGATCTGCGGTATCACAGATCTCTGAAAAGAGAAAGGTGCTCAGGGAACACTCACACAGCTCAGGTTTCCTTCTCCAGCCTGCCTACTGCACTTACAGAAGGCTGCAAGGGATTAAGTGTTGCCACCTTCTGGTATTTACTGTCTCTCTGAAACATACACTGGATTTAGGACTGGTAAAATGTGCCTGGGTCCAGATATTCTCCTCTCTCTGTAAAAGTTAGTAAGATATGAAAAGCACATGCAAAAGCTTCCCAAGAAACATGTTTTAGCAAGAATGCCTTATTCTTACCCCAGAGGGACTGTTACCGCCATGTTGAGTAAATCTCACAGCTCGGTATTTGGAAAGGCATAAATTTGTGACAGTTATGACATGCAAAGCTATCCACTACTATTTACTTCAGGCTATATTTTTGAGATATTCGCAACCATCCTGCCATGTAGGTCTTATATCACTTTGCCCCCATTCCAGGACAAAACTCCAAGGCTGGCAATTATTCTCTTTAAATCATCTGGAGGGAACAATATTCATTATCCTACACCCCAAAAGAGCATTGCCCCAGCAACATTTTCTGTGATAATAGAGCCCCCAGGGTCAGAAGTTAGGTGGGGTTGGGACGAGAATGTTTTTAGAGCTTTCAAATCAAAACATACATAGCAGTATTAGCAGGCGTGGGGCATCTCTCATTCATGCTGCTATTGCTTTGCTCCAGGAGTTTTTAATCACAAAACGTCCTAAACAACAGATGATGCACTTCCATCATGAGGCTGAGAAGTGTGCCAGTGAAGCTATATCTTCGGCAAACTTTTCATGTAGGAACAGATAATTTTCTATGACTTTTGATCTGCCACCCGCCCCCCCCTATTTCCTCCTTCAGCAACACAGAAGAGTTTCTATTAGCCCACTTTATGCCCTCAGACCACTCCCAGAATTTGTACCATGCTGCATCTACAAAAATGGGTAAAAATAAAGAGCACCTTTTATTTAAGTTAAAATGAATGTATAAAGGTACTTAAAATGTGCAAATCAGTAACACATAACATTGCCCTGCTATCACAATTTTGAACATGACTGAGAAAGTAATTACTTTTAAGAAAGAATGGAATAGGTTTAGTAACATAAACTTAAAAGTTTGATGATCAACTACATTCCTGTGTAAAAAAAAAAGTTGGTTTAAAGAGGATTTTGAGCAAATGCTGGGGACAAACTAGTGTATGTGCATATGGAGGATATATACACATACATTTTGCAAGTCCCTGTCACAACAGTGGGAAACAAGTTAAACATAAAAAATATGAATTAAATATGTTTAAATAATCACGGAGAAATTTCGGGCAGATTCAGAGTATGCTGTTCCTGGTCTATATGGACACTGCTGCTAATTTGCAGAGTTATACCTGATCATATCTGATAGAAATAATACCTGACAAAAGCCTGCCTTACAAATCTGTGGGCAGTTTTAGTTTGAATAATACTCCAGCCACTTTCAAGATCTCTTCCCTGCCACTGTCTGTGTTCTTCTGCTTCTTACCTACCTCACGCTGAGACAGCTTTGAGACAAGAGCTAAAATATGGGCTGCCCAAGCCCTGGATGAGCACACAGATATTTCCGTCTCTGTCGTAACATCACAAGCAGACTATCAAATACAGCTCATTTTTCCCTCTGACACATGCATGGAAAAATTAGCGAACTCAGGAAAATTAAATATTCTCCAAGTGCACTAGCATGCATGAAATCAGGATAAAAATGTCATGATACATTATTTAAGCCATTAATATAAAGCCCTCATTGGAAACAGAGAAATGTTCTTACTTGGTATTCACTACTGGATAAGCTCCGCTTACACTTCTGACACATTGTCACATTATTAACACATCCATTTTCCAAATGATCTGCAAGTTTCTTTCTCATCACCATGTGTCCACAACCAGTGTGACAAGGGATTAAAGCATATTCACACAAACTCTGATGCTCCTGGAAGTAAGAAGTAAAAAGTTAGAAACAAAAATGTGAACTGCAGATACACATTTATCTATAAATAGTCTCCATTCTGCCAGCCTAGACCTTTGCTTTGCATTTGTTCTAAGCTTGGGTAAAGTCCCACTCCACAATGTTACCGAAGTTACTGGTGAAAAATCCACCAACTTTACTGGGGCTTTTTTGTTAATTCTTAACTTAAAAAACCAAAACAAAACAACAAAAAACAAACAACTTTTGATAAATTCAAACATGAGGCCTCCCTTCAACTGTCTCTCTCTAGTGCTTTTGTTTGAAAACAACATGATCCTGGTCCCAGCTTTTTTCTTTGTCTTAGGGGATACCTAACTTTTAGCCTGGGGTTTTTCGGGGTAGTTTTTTGGTTTTGTTTTTTTGTGGGGTTTGGGGGGTTTTTTTGAGCACTGATACCATCCTCTGGCTGGTAGGATCAATGTGGTTAGTCTGCTGACATCTCTGCATAGCATAAAAGAACGGACATCTGACACTTTCTATGCAACAATTAGGACACAACCCTTACCTATATTCACTATTTGCATCCTCTCATCTCAACGAGGAAAAATAGCAGCATTACTTCTTCCATAACTACATCCAACAAGTCTACTTTCAGATTCTTAAAAACACAGTATTTCAATAAAAACGCTGACCTCTTTTACTGAAGCTTCTGTAGGCACTGTGTCACAACTGATTCTGTCGTTAAAGGCAGATGGCTGTCCCCTACAGAACAGGCTCAGAAATGCCAATTTCAATCACACGCCCAACTCTCAAATCAGTTTTGCCATGTATTCATGCTGAGAGGGGCTCCAATTCTCAAAACTGTGAAGCTAAGCAAACTGGGTAGATTTTTCCTTAAAGAGGAATACACTCAAATAGAAAATTTGTGCAAAATTAGCAAAGAAAAGGCAGCAGCACCTCAGATGCTTATCAGATACACAGTCATACAAGGTACACAGCAGACTCCCTGTTATAAATGCAGAAAGACCCTCTGCTCCTACACCAGGGGACCAAAATAGAGCTACTTTAGTATCAGAATTATCTCTATTTTTTCATTATTCTAATTTGCATGGCAGATTCACAGATCTTGACCACTTAAATATTTTACCTGGGGCATTTCACAACAGTCTGAAAAGAATGATGAACACATTCAATCAATAGGAATAATTTATGCGGGAGGAAATTATTTCTCTTATAAAAACATACTAAGAATATTGCCCACAACAATGTCCTGGAGACTGAAGTATTCTGGTCTGTCGAAAACTGCTTGTAGCTTCCTTGCATTTAAATAATAAGTAAACTTATTTTAAAAAAAATCCTAGTTGATGTAAATTTGTGCAACTTTAATTTCACAATCATTGGGGATGTTCTGCATTTGGTCAAAGCCCTACTAAAGTTAATGGCATGTTTTTAGATACTCTGCTGGTATAAATCATGATACCTTCGCTGATTCTAATGAAGTTACATTAATTTATGTCTGCCGAGAACCTCCTTTCACTGTCTTTCTGTCCCTACTCAAGTAAGAATGCATGTTAATTTAAATAAACTGCCTTTAAACGTACTTCAAAATTTTTCATTATACCAGACCAACTGCATCCAAGGGTCACACAGTGTACTTTGAGTTCAGAAATCTCTTTATTAATGGCAGCATCACCAAAAGCCTGGAAAGTAAACACAGTAAGGAAAAAAACACTGGTCAGAAAGTACTTTAGCATGCACTTTTGACATAGGAATAAGGTGACTGTGTCAAAATTTCAGATCTTGATAAATCCCTTATTTTTTTTAGATTTACTGTACTGCCATAAGACTCTCTAATGTAGCAAGTTAATCTTGGTGTAATAGAAGCCCAAATAATTATTAAATCTTTTCTTTCTCATGGTTCAAAAATAAACTATTTGATGTGATATAATTTTACCGAAAATATGCCTAGCCAACTACAGCTATTATTTTAAGTTTCTTTTCACAGAAGCCTGAAATACGTCACATGCAACGAATGTGCTGACAGGACCCTAACTATAGGGTGCTGCCATGTGCCACTCTTAATGAATGCATTTCATTATTGCGGTCATTAACACCTCCTAAACGTGCTGCAGAGAGGACTTGAAACTGTTCTGCAGTGAGAGTACATTTCTCAGACCATGGCTGTTTCCATTTAGTATAGCACTGTGTACTGAAGAAATGTAAAACATATGTGAGTGGGGTTTTTTTGCACTACGTAGACTTTTTTATTATGTTAACCATGAAGAATTGTACGATTATTATGTAAATTATGAAACACTGCACACTTCTACTATTACATTTTGCACAATCAAAATAGATACGCTGGCACAGGAACAAGCCCTACTAAAGTTAATGGCATGTTTTTAGATACTCTATTGGAAAGTACACAATACAGAGGACTGCAGATTTCCCACGTAACATAACACAGAGCAAGGCAAGAACTGGGGTTGGGGGGGAAGCTTTACAAATAGAGGGAGGAAAGTATTTACAAATAATGCCCACATTTCAGTAATGTTACTGAAATTCTACACAACAAGCTAAAAAAAATAAGCAAACAAAATCATCAGAATCAACATTCTTGATTGGTTTTTTTAAAGCTAGATACAAGATGTTTGCACCTACCTACATTTGTCATATTAAATCACACAAAAGACGCACAGCCAATTCTACGAACGGTAACAATGAGATACATTTCTATAGGCAAGGTCTCATAGAAACTCCTTTTCTAATCTCAACCTGCAAGCAAAGTCCAACCCAGAAGAACTTTGCACACAAATTGCAAACAACTCCACAAACAAGGAATTAAAAAAAATCATGTAGGTTGTACAAAACCATGTATTGCTCCATCTGCATATATGGAAGAGTTTACATAATAAGCTAGCAATCACCATACAATTAGTGAAAGCATACCAGCCCCAGCCTCTATAACATTCTAGTCTAATTTATGAGCAAAATCAAAGAAAAGAAATTCAAGTTATCAGGCACATGGTGGCTTTTTTCCCCCTGTGTCATAAAAGAAAAACTCAAGGAATTTCCTGACATTACAAAATAGATCATTTAAAACATATTTAACTACAGGGACAGTCCCAGCAGTGCATGTGTTTCTTACTGCTATGTGCACTCCCTGTGCTTTTTGTTTCACACTTGTAGTTGCTAAATCATTATGAACTACTCAGGTAAAAAACAAGGCAGGAAATCGTCATCTCTTCTTTTATCCGCAGGGGTCACTGCTTCAAAATAGTCACCTGAACCTCTGCCCTCCGGGAACCTGAGTTTACACAGAACTTCTTCAGGGACCTGAGTGAGACCCTCATACAGTAAATGAGATGACTCTCACTGACATAGAAGTGCCCTGGGTCAACCAGAAGGAAACAGAAAATATTTCTTAGATTTGACATATTGTAGTTGCACATCTCCCCTCTTTCATTTTAGCTATTTCAAAGGAAGATGTTGGTGCAGGGGCTGCTGATGTTGATCATGGGTGGCTGTCACGGCACACGTATCTGCCCAGTCCTGCCTGACCCAGAGCTGACTGTGACACAAGCGGAGGTCCCCTGCCATGTCCCATCCAAGAACCGCTGCCAGGTGCACTCCTCCTCGGCACTCTGACCCACACAATGTGTATCTTACGGCCTCTAGCTAAGGGAGGACTCTGGTCTACAGCTCATGTAGTCAGGAAGATCAGCTAGCAACAAGTTTGACAAATGGATCAATCCCACCAAAAGCTTTCCAGGATAAATCTAGTGGTTATTTTCTCTTCAGCTAAGGTTGGCCCTCTGCAGCTGAACCAGAATCTTCAGTTGCTCTAACACAGCCAGGGAGGGGAGAGCACCAAGTGATTCGTGCTCAGTTCAGAGCAGACAACTGTCCCCTATGCCAGTCCCATGAATGAGAGCAGATAGAGTGTGAGCAGAAGCTTGGGAGGATGCCCCCACTCCTCTAACTGATTTCAGTGAGAGATGCAGATGCTTGGTAACCGATACTGATAAACAGCACCATGATAAGACTTGAAGTATATGTTGTATAGGAAGAGATCATAAATTAAAATGTAACAGGGAAGGGATGGGAGTTACCACAGAAATAGATCTTGGGATAAGCTAAGGCAAATACACATCCTGATAGGGTCTTTCTTTTCCTTGTGTAGGTATATTATTTAAAGTATAAACATGTAAACAGATAGCATCGGAAATAAACATTAAGCAAAACCACAGCAAAGGTAAAGCAGAGATTATCAGGAATAGATATAAAGAATAAACCTGCTAAATGATCTTCATTATTCGTGTTGTTTACAAACTCCGACCATTTGTTGTAAGTTGATCTATACAAGCAGATCCTCATGCCTTCGTGGTGACTGACTTCATCTCGACTCTTGACAGGCATAAGAATCTGCCCAGGCAGATCAGCTTGCAAGAGTGGGGCCCTGTTTACAACAACCCACCCACAGATTTTGCAGAAAGTCCTAGCAGACTTAGTGAGAATCCCACAGCAGAGAAATCCCAAAGTTATAAGAGAACTGACAGTCAACATAGAATAAGAAGTTCATAAGGGTTTAGCTGTACCTATTTGTGGTTACATGATGCATGAAATTCTGTTACTGGGAAATTTATTGCAGAATTGAGGATTTTTTTCTGAGATATTACCAAGTTCAGCATTAACTGCAGATTCATTATTTTGCTGCAGCCTCTTCCTAAACTTTGCCTTTTACCTCACTGCCAGCTGCCTATTGGGTTTCGGTTTTCCCTAACAAATTTAGGCAGAATGTGTGTCTCTTGGTATTCCTGCATGTAATCAGAAAGGAGGGAAAAAGGCAAGCTGGGACTGAGCCCTATGGCCCAGTTTATATTCAGGATATAGAATAGTGCAGCAGGATGCCTGGAAAATCACACAACAGCAAAAGAGATCTGCACTGTTAAATTACAGATGAAACATTTGCCAGTGCATAGTTTTTATCAATTATTATGTTCAGCTCTAAGTTTTCCACTATTTTCTTCAGATACCTTGGCTGTCAAAATACTTTCTAGGCAATTCAGCTAGCTAGCCTACACTCCAGCTTTTTTTTCTTAGGGATGCTCCACCTGTAAGTTTGGTAACATGTTTGAAGGGTACAGAGAACCATGAGATTGGAAAATCCACTAGGATACTTAGTAAGTATAGTAAGTAACAGCTAAGACATCTTATTACAAGTAGGAAAGTACTGGTTACTTTGAGACAATAAAAAGTTAATTATATGTAAGAGTGTGGGATTTTATGTTGCAGAACCTGATGGACTTCCAAAGTCCTAAGGCTGCCATTGTACTTTTTTAAATCAAAAACTGTGGGAAATCCGAATGACTAAAGCATAAGTTAAAATGCGTAACTATCAGTTGCTATCATATTTTACTTTATTCCCTCCTAAACTGTAGTCCAATGACAACTATAGAGTAGCCCAGAGAATGGTTAATGATAAATTAAAGAACTGTGAACTAAAACTTACCCTTTCTTCTGCCAATAGGCTTCCCTCACTTAAAGTGCTGGAATCTTCCTCTTTACATTTCTGGCAAATGGCATTTTTATTGTTTCTGGCAAAAAGAAAGAAGAATGAAATAACAATCAGTGGTGTACTGTAGTTTAGTGTATAGACACTGACACAAATAAAAACACGGAAACTGTAATTTCCACTCAGAATCCATAGTCCTTGTTCATTAAAGGGCCAATTCTTGAACACACTGACGTCAAAAAAACCCTGCTGTTCTATTCCTCAAGACTAGGACTAGGCCCATAAATCTTATCTGTACTGCAGCAAAATAAGAGCAGCCTGGATCATAAAAAAGAATAAAGCTGGGAACCTATTTATCTCATGAATTATGCAAAACCACCATATAGGAAAGATAACATGAAAACAAAAGTCTCTTAAAACACAGAGAATGCCCTTTTTCCCAAGATAGATATATAGACTTCAAATTACAAAGATCTAATAGAACCGGTGCAGAATTGAGTTCTAGAGAGTTAACATCCTATTGCACCTTAAGAAGGTTTTGATCTACTCTCAAAATATTTAGCATAGGGTTTTATATAGGAAAAGTGAAAAATAAAATTTTACTAGAGGTGTATTTCATTGCCAGCGCTGTTTAGCATCCAGGCAAATAATGAACTAATACAGGGTGAGAAGCTCATCAGAAAAGCATCCATCCGACTAGAGCATAACTGATTTCAAACTGTACTTATTAGCTGGTTTGAGCCAGTTTCCCGTTTGTGCTATAAGACTCTAGTGGGAAGATACAACAATTCCAGTTATGTCCTGCTGACAGTTTTCTGAATTTACTGTTTATGTTGCTTCATTAAGGGGCTTTGTTCTAGATTTACAGTAATGAATTTATGTAAGTTGGTCAAATATATTAATTTCAATACATTTTTACATTATTATACGTTGATCTTCAAACCACAAGTGGCCAGTGCATTGACTCAGCTTTTCAGGTACCCCGCACTGTCATCAGAGCTGGGACTGCATGAACTGGCATACACACACTAGCTTAGTAATAACATCCATGAAGAAGCATAGTAACAGGCTTTCGACTTACTTAGCCAGTACTAAAGCCCAGTTACTGAATCTTGACAGCTGCTGTTTTCCAAAACATCAAAGCTAAAGTCAGCACATATACATGGAATTGTACTGCAATTTCACCTCTCACCTGCAGGGCAGACATAACCTTTTCCAAAGGCTCTGGATCAAGGCGCAATTGTCAAAAGAAAAGGCAGGATAGAAGCAGCTAATCAATCAAAGCACATCCCCGCCCAGCTCCTGGTTTTCAGGTTCTCCAGGACAACGGCTGTCATTGTTTGTCACTAATGGCAGCAGCACCTTAACACGTAATGACCCAGCTGAGTTATTAAAAATAAAACTCTAAGACAATGTTTATTAAAATCCCATAACATCACTTATCAAAGGACTGTAAAGTCCCATGCAAGTATTAAGTCAGCCTTGCACTAGTTCTTCAAGGTTAAATCAGCATCATTATCTCACACTTGCACATAGAAAAACTGACATCTGTCAAGCCTTCCCCACCCTGTAGACTTTCATACTGAAAACAAGAAGGAGGTAGAGAGTAGCCTGCAGCCCACTGCAGGTAAGTACTTCCAGATAGTAAAGTGACTGTGGTCCAGTGGGCGAGGTAGCCACAGACTCATCTACAGAGCACAGTGGCACAACACAGCTCTCAGGAGCACTTGCAGCCACAGAATCCGCCACGGCGGTGTGACCCTCTGTAGCAAGGACCTACCGCACAATCCAGGAGAGGCAGGCTGAGCAGTACCTATGCCCACAGAGCGTTTGCAGGGCTTTCTTCAGAACGTTATTGCAGTTGCTGCACAGGTACTTCTGATCAGGCACATCCTCACAAATGTTAGTGGGATATCCGAAAGGAAATTCATTTTCATCAGGAGAAGAGCCAGGGATATCCTGCGGGCCTCTGGTTGTTTTCTCAGCCATCTGAAGTAAACTACTGTCAGAGATAAGGAAAAAAAATAGGTGCTCAAACAAGCAGACACATGCTCACTTTGATGTGAGAGAATGTATCAGGCATCAAAGTCCATGAGCAGTTCCAAACCTGTGCAGTAATCTAGTGATCTGTTTAATTGAGTCTGTAGCTGACATGTGTGACTAAATGTCACAGTGGGGTTTGAGTAGGTACCAGCAGGAAATTACTGTACAGTTTTAAAATTTCCCTCAAACACAACATGAAAATGGACAATATATTAAAATGAAGGGTTGGGGTTTTCTTTCCAGAGTTTTTTAGCTTGTAGAAAGATGAAGTAAATATTGCCATCATCTTAGAGCTACAATCCCATTGGTCCACATGACACAGAATTATTTTCTCTAGAGTAAATCCCCAACCACCTTCAATTCCCAGCAGCCAAAATTCGTGATTACACTTTATAGATGCAGAAACTGAGCAACCGATGTGTTTACAGTGACTTTCCCAAAGTCATAAAGCTAGCGCTCAAAAGAAAAAGGAAATCTCAAGTCCACAAAAGGCTTTAAGCTTGTGCTCTAACCAGATACACCTTGAGCCACACATGCCAAGGTGTCATGCACATTCAGTATTGGTTTTGGTTAACGAGAGCTGTGCAGTTGAATATTTTTGGAAATACAACCAAAACTGATTCTAGTGTCTCCACAGTTGCTTAGAAAGTTCAAGAAAAGTTTTCACCCAGGGACCTGGCGCAGTTTGATCATATCAACGCCTTTATAAATTTATTTTTTTCCATAACTGTACTGACACACAATAACCTATCTCAGCATTATAAAAAGTAACAACGACTAACAAGTCTCTAAAAAAATGAAGCAAGACTGCCTGGGCCAGGCCAGGCCCAGAAACAGCGGTGTGACCGCCACGCGGTGGATAGGGCATCCCCTGGATTTAAAACACTTCTCTTTGAACAAACAGCATTTTCTGTTGCCTGGCTTCGGCAATTCACTTGGCCTCTCCAGGCATTTGACGGGGTAGTTTAGCAACAAACGCAGGGGCTGCCCAATCTGACACGAACCATAAATTAAAACCGGCAACCCTACGTGTGCACCCGCGAGTTAACGAAGCTGTCAGAGGCGTGGCGGGTTGGTACCCAGGCGAGGACGGGGCAGACGTGCACCTTCGGCGCTCACGCTGCAAACCGGCCACCGGTTTCTGCCGGGCGCTGGCTGTGCTAACAGAGCCCGTCGTTTCCGTGGGGTGGAAGCCCACCCCCGCGGGTGTTTTACATCGATAACGCCCGGTAAAACCGGCGCCCTGGAGCAGGGAGCGGGTCCGGCTCGGCGGGCTCCCTCCGTCCCCATC
>NW_009209208.1:0-11883 GCF_000690835.1 Fulmarus glacialis
AAAAAAAAAAAAAAAGAGATTTTTTAGAAAACTGTTTGCTGATAAACTGATAGAATAATGCATTGTTTCTAATGTACAGCAATGTACAATAGAGTAACATTTTGTTCGGGGAGAGATATCCCTTTTCTTCATGAAGGAACACACACTTTTAGGAAAGTATACTGCCTCCTATAAATATATTTGGACATTTTATTGGATATGTATTATATGCTTGTGGATGGCAATAGTAAGCATTCATTACCATATATTGCACCATTCAAAGGTCAGAGGTTTTGAATATTTGAATTTTTCTCCTTTGATTTTTAATTTTGTTATTAATCATTAGACTTCTACTAAAAGATTGTTGGTATTATAACTAATATATCATTCCATTTTACAATAAAACTGGCAAAAATGTAATTCTTAAAAAAAATAGAGTGACAAAATATGACAAAAGTAAAGAAGGTGCAAATTGAATCAATATTGATGCTACTCATTTTACTTATCTATGGATTTCACCTAGTGGGGCTTAGATTCTATGACTCATAAGTTCTCTAAGTTTGATGCCAAGACATCAAAAATCATAGAATCATAGAATCATTAAGGTTGGAAAAGACCTCTAAGATCATTGAGTCCAACCGTCAACCCAACACCACCATGCCCACTAAACCATGGCCCTAAGCGCCTCATCTACACGTCTTTTAAATACTTCCAGGGTTGGTGACTCCACCACTTCCCTGGGCAGCCTGTTCCAAGGCCTGACCACTCTTTCAGTAAAGAAATTTTTCCTAATGTCCAGTCTAAACCTCCCTTGGCGCAACTTGAGGCCATTTCTTCTCGTCCTATCGCTAGTTACTTGGGAGAAGAGACCAACACCCACCTCGCTACAACCTCCTCTCAGGAGATGAGGATACTGATTCTATCAAGATGAAGTTTTCACAGAAAGTTTGGTTTTGTTTGTTTATCTGTTTCATATTTTATACTTATTTATCTAGTTCCATAGGTCATGTATTGGCTTTATGTCATCTTTGCACTTTCTCCTGAAAGAACAGAAGTATATGGTGAAGCTTTTAGTGTGTGTGTGTATACTCACTAGTGTGTATATAAAAACAGAAAGAGAGATTCTCTTTCTCTATAGTAGCATTTTCAGCTACTATAGCATATATATAGAGAGAGATTGACTTAATCTTCAGCTTCTTGACAGCTTTAACATTATATAGTCTTTTGTCGTACAATCAAGTCTTCAGTCCCTTTCACTCCTTATCAGGCAGCTCAGTGCAGCAGTGATACGACTACCAAAGGGTCAGCTGCATGCCAAGGCTTTCAGAGGGAAGCTCAGGAATTATGTGCTCTGTCTGGAAAAATGGACTGTGAAGGCATTAAAGGAACTGATGGACTGGAACTGCTTTGAAAAAAATATTGCTAAACACAAAGTATTTGTATTTCAGTGTCTAAATGCCTGTAAGCAGCAAAACATCCTTTCTGATACAGTTAGTTTCAACTCTCTATAAATATTCAATAAACTACAAAAATTTAATGGTATTCTTATGATTTTTGTAAATCATAGGAAATGCTTTCAATTTTCAGCAAACTGCTTCCAATTTTCAAAAATCTGTTTGATAAGGTACTATTAGGTGTATGTAATTTTAGACAGGTTTTCCTGTTTATATAGAATCTTTACTAGCAAGGTCCGTGTTTCTAACATATTGTTTATATTTCTGATAATGTGTAATCTATGAAAAATATACGACCAACTTTTGACACTTTACTGTGTTTAAAAAAGCTCTTGGATGTAGAACAGCAAAGATATTATAATGTGTATTTTCTTTTATATCTTATCTTGATTTTTTTTTTTAAACTCAGTATTGCTCAAGTTTTCTCATTTCTTCTACGTTACCCTTTATTTTTAAATGCATTCACAATTTTTTTTTAAACATACAGATAAAATTCTGAAAAAAACCTGAAAGTGCTTAGAGAAGTACTGAGAGAAAGTACAACCGATGAGTAAAAGTAAAAATGAAAGTAAAATGAAAGTAAAAATGAAAGTAATATTTAGTGTAATAGTAATGTACTATATTGATCTTTTAAAGTCAATTGCTCTCTCTACCTAGTAGAAATTTTAAGATCATAACTAATGAATATTCACAACAAACTTTGTGATCTTCATATGTACAAGACTGCATCTGTGTAAAATATCCCAAAACATTTTCATCTGAACAGAAAATATCTGCCTTCAAGCCATAATCTTCCAACAGTCCACGGGTGTTCTTGAGGGCATCACCTGATGAAGGTCCTTGCACATTAGATAGCTCAGAATGTGGTTTAACATAGAATTAGTAATTACTACACATTGCTAAAGACTGATGATGCAATTGACCTAAAGTACATCACATTATCAGAGGCAGCAAATGTTAATTTTAAAATGGCCCCAGTCATTGTATTCACAAGATACAACTTCTAAAATCCCTCCTGCTCAGCTAATCCAGTAAGACTCCTATTGTCTTGTAATTAAATAACACGTACTGCAGTAATTTCCTATCTAATGTGGTGAGTGCTTAAAGAATGGAGATACTGTAAAAACAAATAGCTATATTAATATTTCTTAACATCTTTGTCACAACTAGTAAGCTTAATTAAAAAACAAACAAACAAACAAACAAACAAAAAACCATAACAATCCCTTAACAGCATGTCAGTACAGTACAGGCTTGTTAACTAGATAACCTACTTAGAGTTTTATAGGGTTTTTTTATTGTCTTCTGATTTATTTCTCAGTTGATCTACGACTTTGAAGTTTCTAGTGGATTTCATGCAGAAAATACACGATTTCACTAGTGTAGTAGAACACTGATACTCTACACATGGTATTTTTCATAAAATCATAGTTAGTCTGTATAGCAAATCTTGTATTTTGTTAACATATTGTATCTGTAGAACTCGATGACTTTCAGTAAACACATTTACTAGTATGTCGTAACATATTATGAGATAATATAAATGTACAAAACATAACAAATGCTAGGGCTTGAGTAATTCTTCCAAGTTTGGAAGTCTTGCTATTTTAATGAAAGCAGAGTCAGAAAAAAAAAGATGTCTTAAATTTCAAAAATCAAGATGGAGTGTGAACAATCCATTTTCACTACTGTAAAAAGTTAAAAGCAAGTAATATTAAGATTCAATGTTATGCCTTTTTCTGATAATATTTTTTTTAAGAGTCTGAAAGTTAGGAGACTACTCAGCAAGCTTTACAGAAGACACAAAATGTACTTACTTAGGGCCAGTTACAGCTGTGAGAAAACTGAAATATTTAAAGCAGCAGTTAAATGGATAACAAGATGACTAATGAATTTTAGTACCAATAAAAATGAAGAAAAGCACACTGGATGAGAACTGAAGTTATTCATATAGCCTACAAGAATTTCAATTAACAACACTCGCCATGAAAATAACCTTGGAGTTAGTGTTGACAGCACAGAAGAAACCACTGTTCTTTGTACAAATATGGTGAAATATCTCTTACAAGACACTGGGATGTATAGGGTATGGAGAAGTGAATCATGCAAAGAATATTACGGTGCCCTTATTTAAATGTGGTTACAAGTTTTAAAATGTTTGTGATATATTGGATAATTCATAATTAAAAGACATTCAAAAAAAGGATAATGACATGACCAAAGAGCTGAGGAATCTTTCCAAACAAACATTGAAGGATTGTTTTTTATCCTTAAAATATGTCTTAGAACAATAGAACAGAGATAACATTATAAAAATAAATCATAAATGAGCTGTATGGACAAGATACACCAGAGTATTTTTTCTACCTGCCTCAAAGCTGAACAACAAACAAAAAGGTGGAATTAAAATCTGGAGAGTTAAACAGCTAAAAAAGATACTATCTCATGCAGTGTTTAACTAAGTATAAAATTCATTGACACAGGAAGTCAGCAAAAAAAAAAGTGGCCAGTCTTCAGTTCTAGCCAGACATAGTAATGGAAACTTTACTCAAACAGCTGAAAAGAGTCTGAAGAGTCTAAAAAAATAATTATCTATAAAAGTGTCCAAAAGATATTAGGTCAGGAAAGATAGTTCTGTATTCATTAAAAAAGTGGAGATGAAACTTCATTTACATACACATTTTCACACACATAAAAGTGCAAACTATAGGGAAAGGTGTGTGTTCAGAATGCATATTGGGCTGAATATTAAGAGTTCTATAAAAAGGTTCTGAGATTGGTTTATGTTTATATTTTAAGGTGGTTTAGCTTAAAATTTTCCTCTGTGTAGTTTAAGAAATAAATAATTTGGATATGTTTTACTCTGGCAAAGATCAACAAAGAAAGTTAAATGAACCTGAGATTATTTGAGAATAATTTTAAACTCAAGAGATCATAATTTTCTTCTGACCAACATCACTGCAAATTTATATGCAAGAATATTCACAGTTTTAATTAATAATTAAAAAGTGAAAGGGTTATTACATTTCATACTTCAGAGATTAAAATATTATATTCCAATTAGAAATCATGATGATACTTAATATGGGATTCAGATTATCCCATATCTTTCCTCTGTAGTGTTCTTCATTTTTCTAAAACATTTGCTATTGGCCTTTGTTATAGATAGAATATTGACTATGTGGTTTGTATGTCTGGCCCAGTACTGTAATTACTATATATCTACAAATAATTCTGTTACAATGCAACTGTTAATGTAAATGAAAAAAAAAAAAAAAAAAATTCTCAAACTCTGAGTATTCCAGCTACTTTTATGCCTTCTGTTTCTTCATTTTACGTCGATGCTGGAAGACATACAAAAGCTGCAGACTTCTCTCCTGATACTACAGATCTTATGGATGAAACAAATTATCAATAAAACATCTTTCAGCCCCTTACAAGACAAGAAAAAGATTTAGAGTTCTTTCCCCTGTGAAACACTTAAGAAATTATGTTTTGTTTTAATTACAGTTTTCAGTTTTGACTGGATCCCAACGTTCAATTTAAAAAAGCCCTTGGCTTTATCAGGCACAGCACTGAGGATGAGATGTCTGACTCAAATAAAACCCTTCCAACCTTTCCACTAGTAGTCTAGGAGTTAATTTTGCTCAGTAATCTATTCATTCCTTTATATGAACCCAGCACATCAGATACAGAAAGTGAGAAATTGAAGTTTAGAGTGGGATTCTTTTACTTTACCATAGGAACCTAAAGTTATCCAAGTCTAATTTGCAGTGATTTACCCTATGTTTCTTTTGTAAACAGTGGACAAAAGGAAGATCGACGTGACAAACATTTTTTGGTTTTGTTTTGGTTTGGTGTTTTTTTGTTTTGTATTTTAGATACCTAACTTCAAATAAGATAAACAACTGCTTGTTTTCTTCCAGGTATTGCAAGATCTTATGTGACTTTAACTTGACATCTAGTTCAGGTTAGACATTTAATTTTCTGTTTGTGATTTAAAGTAAAAGAATGGTTTCTTCATTTCTTCCCCAGTATGGTGAATTGGAAATGCTGAACTAGGAGTTTAAGGTCTACAATTTTACATACGCTCCAAAAAAGTATACAGGCAGAAGTAGTAATTTTGAAGAAAGCAATCCACTGAACCATTTCAGGTAGAAAGTGCTGACCAATAACTAAAGGATCTTTGTCTTTAAATTAGTCCAGAAAATGGCAAAGATGCTAAATATTTTTTTCTAGTGACTATAAAAGTATTCTCTGGAAACCAGTAACCTTATCAGTGCTTTCACCTTACAAATTCACTTTACAATTAGCTGGAAATAATAACTAAAAAATTGTATTAGTAATCTCAGCAGAGAACTACATTTTTACATCAGAAAGTGTGCTAAAATTATCAATAACTTAAGATAATCAGAGCTATATAAGCTCTTACCTTTAATGAAAAGCTAGGACTTGTCATCATTAATGTAGCTCTTCAGAAGCATTTAATGACAAATTTTCTTTTTTTTCTTTTTTTCTCCTCCCCCCCAATTTGAGACTATGGAATCCTATGTATTTGTACTTTTGTATTGCAACCAATCTACTAGCAATTCTCTATTAGTGAGTTTAGGAGTCCTCTTCTTAGTAAGATAAAGGGTATACCTAAAAGCCTGATTCTGGTCAACTTTCCAGTGTGTAGAAGATCTAAGGCAGCAGACTGAGACATGTGTCTTTTCTAGAGCTGATTACTTCAGAGCTGCTGAATTAGTGACCTCACAGCATGCTCTCTTAGCAAAATATCAGAACTGTTATGTCAGGAATTTCAAAGTGCACTCTGTGTTGTCAACAATCTAGCTAGCTGAAGAAATTAAGCTAGTTACCTCTAAAAGGCCTGACTTTAATCCTGTAAGGTAAAAATGATAAACCAGTGATATCAAAGACTAGAATTACAAAAGCTGATCTTGAAACATCTCATAAAATGTTTCCAGCACATATTTTTTTTCTAAGTAGATTTGATAAATCTAAGCTGCCTTTTACTTTTATGCATATTTTCTATACCCACCTCTGTTGTGTCTTGGTCTTGTTTTGTTTTTCCTTTTTTCCTCTTCTTCCTATTACCTCTCTCCTACTGTTTTACTTTCTGATTTAAGTACGTGTGCATATGAAAAAGAGAATATGTGTGTGCTCTTTCTTTTTCCAACCTACCTGTTACATGTCTCCTCTCCCTACTTTTCTTCATTCTGTTAAAGAAAGCGTGTATGTGGTACCACCTGAGGTTATCTTGATTACTATGGGAGCTGAGAATAGAATGCAGGCTGGTGGTGTGCCGACTGTGCTTGCAACTCTTTTCAGGTAAGCTGCCAGTATCCATGGGAGATGCAAGAGGTGTTGCATAGAACATGAATGGATAATAAAGAGGTACCTGTGGTTTAACCTTCAGATACAGCAATCAGCTTGCAGTGTCTCTACGACTGAAGATGCATGTGAATTAGATTTTGTCCGCTTAGGATTATCGTTGCCAGTGTCTTACACTCTCTCCACAGATACTCAGGATTATTTTATGTTAGCAACTGTACACTGTTCTACATTCTTTTAAATAAAAGAAATCCAAATTAAAGGACCATAATGAGTATGAGAACAATTTTGCCTCTGTGCAAACCCTCTACTACTTTACCAGAAGGTTCTGATAATAGAAATACAATGCTGCAAAAAACTTATGTCATCAATTTTAGGCAAGAAGTAGCTGCCAGCTAAATCTATGCCAAACCACAGGCTAAACAGTATAATTTGCCAGGAACGCTGTTGAGTGATGCATGGAAAAAATAACTGTGTCATCTATTGCATTATAGCACAAAAACCAATGATAACATTCAGTCATGTCTACAGTTCAACAACAAATAAAAATGTTGTAGCAGTAAGACTCCACACCTATACAGAAGCCTATAACCAACTATTTAATCACAGCAGAGACTGCAGAATGAATAATAGGTTGCCCTTGTTAGATGTAGCAGAGATTAAGGGTTGAGGTGGAGGCTCATTAACACAGTATGGGAGAAAGATTCACCCTTTTTAAAGAATACTACCTTTCCAAAATGTCAGACCAAGAGATAAAATGTGTCACCTATTATATCTCTTTATAATTTTTTTCCCTATTCCGCCCTGCCTGCTGCTCCTGCTGTCCATGTTGCACCAGGAAATGGAGGAATAAAAAGAGGAAAATTTCTGTAAGCATCAGAGCTGCCGTTCTCTTTAACACAACAGCAAGCTATGCTCTAAAGACAGGAAGAGCTTACCCTGTATATTTTGATGTAAGGTTGAAGCACAAACCAAGACCAGGCAGGAATAAACTCCTTCAATTTAAAATGCATAAGAAAACATTTCTTTCTCAACACTGATGTCAACATTCATATGTGCAATAAATGTGGATTCCTAAGTTATATATATGCAGCTGTCACTATCCCTCTAAAATAACTTTTTGCTTGAAAACTGAGAAGTAAATCATGTTTTTAAAAAAACAAAAAAGTTAAAGTCAAAACACCTCTTCTAAATCCCTTCTTGAGTCTTCTATATAATTTATGAAATAATATTTTTTTTACTTCCCAGACACCTCGTTACTAACATATAAGTTACTTTCACAAATATTTTAGAGTAAAAGGATAATGTGATTCTCTTTTATTGAGTCTCACATTAAAAAAAAAAAAAAATATTAAACCATTGTTTATTTGGAACCCATATGATAGACGTTTTGGGATAATTGAAAAGCTAACCAAACTCTGTGAATTAGAATATACTGCCTAGTTGTGATGTCTGCTTTCAAAACAGGAACAAACATAAACATTAGTTAATTTAAGGATAAGAGGCACATGGCACAAGATTATTTCCCATGCTCTTCAACCTAGAGTGAAGCAATGAGGGAAAAATACAAGTCACTGAAAAGGCTAACACCCAGATAGGTGAGTGTCCCATCAGTAAATATTTTCCTGCTTAACAGAACATTTCTTTTTCTAGTAAAGAGTAATTTAATTTTCATGAGTAATGTTCACTGCAGTAAGCTGTTCTCACAATACTTAAAACCTTAATCTTTGTTTTTTTTTTCTTATTCAAACACTTAAAATTTGTGGATGGAGATGGAGTACTGAATGTAGGCAAGTCTGATAAATCTAATCAGTTATCTTCTCATTCTTTTTAAAATATTAATTCATTCTTATATCACAGTATCTATCATATACAGTTTTTAACATCTTATTACCATGTCCTAGATGTTGGAGGCTTAATACCAGCTAATTAGAGGCATACCATAGCAGGTATATTATATCCTATCTTTTTTTCTTTTTTTTTAACCTAGTAGAATCTTGTTATATTTCGATCTCTGAGCCAGCTATTTCAACTATATGATAAAGGCTGCCTTTCTGTAAACTCCTCTGATACCCACAGAGCAAGAGTATTTGATTTTTATGGTTTTAGCAGAACTGGAGCGCTTGGAAATTCCAAAGTTTTACATTGGAAATGTGTATTTTCTACCATCTATAGGATAAAAGTTCTTATCTTGATCATCATAAAATAATTAATATTTCTGCACAGGTAACATTCCTAAACTATATACCAGTTCCCTCAATTAAAATTCTTAAGATCTTCTATTTTTTGCTTCATTTCTGGAGAATAGAAGGGAAGAATGCTTACATTGTTCATGCTCAAAATTGAAGCTTACTTCTGCAAAAATTTCAAAATGTTAAAATCAATTGTAACTCAAAACATTGAGTACATTTTAAAGTATATTTTTAAAGAAAGCAATAAAAATGTTAACAAAATTCTTTTTAAATGGTTTTGTATTGAAATTTCTGTTTGGGAAATTAGAAGAAAATAATAAGCTAGAGAATGCTTAGCGGAAAAGTGTTCATAAGGTCAGAGAGCCTGAATTTTTTTTTTTTTTTTTAAATTGGAAACATCAACAGTATTTCCATAGTTAATTAAAAAGACTTGCTTTTTGATACCTGTTCAGAAAAAATCCAAGAAATTGTTTTATTTAACTTGGTATTTCCCATAACTCAAAAATAATGATCACAAATAGCGACTCACGATCTCAAATGAAGTTCTATCATCATTTACATTTTTACATTTCATGATATTTAAAAAAAAAAAAAAAAAAAAAAGCCACAACTCTAAAATAAAATATTGTGGTCTACTGATACCGTATATATGTTTATATGTTTTTGTTTTAATCATTTCCATATTGCCACTCAAAAACTCTATTGTACAATATTTCATATTGTCTCTTCTAGAGACAATTATTAAAAAAGCTTAAGTGGAAGAATGGAATTTTTCAGTTATGTTGAGGCTGCAGACTTGCAAACTAAGATTGTTATAGAGATTAACTTTAGTTAAGGTGTTCGTTACTTATTTGCAATGATGGTTTTGATAAGAAGTATGTTTCAGAAATCATTACTTTGAATTTTTTAGTAGAAGGACAATATTAAATTTTAATTTATCTCAAGTTAATGACATCACACTTCCATTACTCTGACTTTCTCAACTTCTTTCTTTCATTAATCTTCTTTGAATGTGAGTTTATTTAGAAAGTATTCACGGTAAAAAAAGGAAATAAATACCGCATTCAGAGTTCTGAAGATTCTTGGGAGTTAGACAACTTTTATTGAGGATTTATCACTGCTTTTAACAATTGTTTCAATCTGACTTGTCAGTAATACTGTTGGAAAATTCTTAATCTGAGTTATTTTTTTCTTTCAAGTACACAGCTAAGGTAAGTTATCAGCAATAGCTAAGATAGCCATAGCTACCCAAATAACACTCAGATTGTAATAGTTTATTTTGGAATTGCCATTTAAAAAATTATATGTTGTAAAATTCAACATAATCAGGTAATTGATTAACTTAAGGCTCTTGGTGTGTCTGCCAGTGATTTCTTAATTTCACACACTATAAATATGGGCGGACAAGAATCCTTTATGCTAAAGAAACAATATCAAACTTTACTACACTTGAAATCTAGGGAGTGTGACATACAACTCTTATTCTGGGGGTACTTGAGGCAATTTTGTGTCAATAATTTAGTGCTGTGTTACCATTACTATTGTATTTGTGTGTCCTAAAATTATCCTTATTCACCCCAAATATGCAGATATTCTTATTTAAAATAAGGATTATTGGGGTTATGTTTCTCCTTGATTTTAGCTTTTCTGAAAGAGTTATTTTAATCCTGACTGGGGCAGGTAGCAAATTTTCTACAATTCACTGTGAAGTTGAAAGGATATCGAGCGAAGTAGTCAATATTAAAATCAACTAGTTCAACTAAGAATTACAAAGATTAAAATACAATAATAATTTGGGACTCTAGTGCAAATTAGGAAATAGAATTTTTTTTTAATTTCCTGACAGACATGAATATTCCTGGTTTCAGCTGGGATAGAGTTAAATTTCTTCCTAGTGCTGTGGTTTGGATTTAGTATTAGAAGAATGTTGATAACACATTGATGTTTTCAGTCGTTGCTAAGTGCCCTGTCAAAGACAGCTACCATGCTCTACCAAATGCAGAGGCTGGGAGGAGGGAGCACAGCCAGGACGGCTGGCCCAGCTGGCCAACGGGATATTCCATACCATGTGATGTCATGCTCAGTATATGAATGGTAGGCGTGATCCAGGAAGTACCGATCGCTACCTCATTATCGATCAGCGCGGGTGGTGAGCAATTGCATTGTGCATCACTCATTTTGTATATTCTATCATTATTATTATTATTTTCCCTTTTCTGTTCTATTAAACTGTCTTTATCTCAACCCATGAGTTTTTCTCACTCTTACCCTTCCTATTCTCTCCCAGTCCCACTGGGGAGTGAGTGAGCGGCTGCGTGGTATTTGGCTGCCAGGCCATTAATATTTCCATCCAGGTGGCATAGCACAAGATTTGATTCTGTTTGAATGCAGCTGTTGCACTTGAAGATGCTGCCTGGCTTTTATACATAATTAAGATCAATATGTGAGTCTATGCCACATTTTAAAATCTTACAGGATGCTTGCAAGGGCTTGAAGCAAGATAGATTGATCTACACACATAAACATGCACACACACACACACACACATTCTCACGAACACAAAATTTCTCTCAAAATAGAAATAAATGATTGGAAAAGTATTTCAAAACTCTAGGTTGTGTCATCACATCAGCTTTTGAGCAAAGCTCCCTATTGAGAATTCTGCTTAAAAATTGATAATATTATATATGGTACCTTTCAAAGTTAATCACAAAAAGTTTTAAATGACTTTGCAAATAAGTACTACTCTCAGGGCCCTGAGGAACCTAATAAATCCTGACCAATCTCTCCTGAGGCCTCCAACCACACCTATGGGCTCAGAGACTCCATTTCAGCTCTACTTGGAGCCATCAGACCCTTTCGGAGCTATGTTGAGGGAGTGTCAGTCTCCAGCTCAGCTGGCTGTCCTGATGATGTTCCCTCCC
>NW_009209209.1:0-3184 GCF_000690835.1 Fulmarus glacialis
CAACCTTAATGATTCTATGATTCTGTGTGGGACGGGGAGCATCTCAAGAGGATGCACCTGGGTTGAGCTGAGATGACCCCGGACATGGATTCGGGGTGCAGCCAAGAGGTGTTCAACCGGGTGTGCCGGTTTTTTCTTTTTGCGTTCCCTGAGGCCTATCGAAAACACTTGAAGGCAGGAGAAGTCGATACACAGGCTTTGCACAGGGTTTTGGACCCGGCCTTCTATGAACCAAGAAAAAAGCATTAACGTCTGCGCAACTGAGTTTCTCTCTCTGCCAGATAGAGAGCAAACCACTTGAATACCTTTCCAAAGCCATTTGAGAGCTGTTTATGAAAGTCTGTGAATGTTTCCCAGTATTTAGACTGAGCCTATACTCAACTGGACACCGCAGGAGACCGGTATGTACATACGCTCCCAGGCTGGGGTTGGATTCTCCTCTCATTCACGTTGCGATAGATCAGCAGGGACGAATAAATCCTGTGTATGAGACGGAAGATTAAAGCCTTGAATTATCCACTTTTGCAGCAAGGTTTGTTTCCAGGTTGAAAGCAAGAGCCCCGAGCTGTGGAGTAATTTTGCGTTAATTCGGAGGGCCGGTTAGCTCAGGCTCATCTGCTCCCAGGCTGGCTGAGGTGGGGGACATGGATATCCTTTCTGGATGTGCTGGTATTTTACAGCCTGGTGGCTTGATGCAGTATTTGAGGGAGAAGGCAAAGGTTTGGCCATGCAGGAAAAGGAGCGGGGCATCCTTCAGGGCATCCCCCATTTGAGCTTCCTATCGCTGCGAAAGCCACAGAGGTATATTAAGAGAAACGGCCGCGTACTTTCCCAGGGCACGCCAGAGAAACCAGCTCTTCTGCTGTGATTTTCACTTGATTTTCCTTGACGCGGTTGACTGAAGAGGAAGAAAAGGGCAGAGGCTGTATAAAGCACAAGTATGATGGTCTGACATTTTAAAATAATTGTGAAACAATTCTCCGAAATAAGCATATTGAGGAAAATAAATGGGGAATTTAAAAAAAGAAAATCCAGGCCATGGGCATATACAGTATTTGTTGCATAAAGCTACATCAGAGACTCTCATGGGGATATCGCATGTGCCCATGCGTGTGCAGGTGCAATATATGAATCACCCGTAGCATATATATGCATATGACAGACACGCGCACTATAAATATGATCTACGCGGCACAGAACCGTAAAGGGGAATTGACGGCGCTCGAGTATTCTCTCCCAAAAGTGCCAGCTGCCAGTCGGGCTGAATTAGATTTCACAGGGGTTTTTGCAATACATGGAATTCACCAGCAAATTACCCTTAAAGAGGGAAAATCAATCATTTGGAGCAGAGATAAGCTGAAGGCGAGGCAGCCTCGGATTGATCCTGTCTGTGCAGGCGTGTGTGGAATTCAACAGATAACCTGGGGAGAGTGGGGAAGGAGAAAACTCCTCCGGGAGTAGGGGAGCAGGCAAGGACTGCCACTTAGGACGGACAGAAAGACAGGAGAAAAGGGCTGCCAGCATGGGGAGGAGGATCGGAAAGGCTGGGCAGCATTTTGCTCCAGGTATCCCGCATCACCTGCAATCCCAGTGTGGTCCTTAGGGATGCAGGGGACAAGCGCCCATGCCCAGCGAGCCCTCGAATGGGTGGTTGATGCTGTCGTGCTTGGGTGCTGGGTGAGCAATGGGTGCTGGGAGCAAGCAATGGGTGAGGAAAGCTGCAGTTATGTGGCTGGGCAGCGGGAGGGAGGCAGGCAACTCCGGAGGGGCTATTCGGAGCACTCGAGTTAAATGCCTTGAAGTGGGTGGAGAGAATAACCCTCTTTACGCCTTGTGTTTTCAAAGGAAGGATTAAGCATTATTTGTCTCTGACTACCTAGAACCAGGCATAAGGTATCCAAGCCGTACAAAGAGGCACTAATTGCTTTTTTAAAAAAAAAAAACTCTTTTTTTTTTTTTCCTTCCTCCTCCACCACTCCTGAACTCTTAGCACTTTCCTTTCTTTGCAAACTTGCCAGAATGAGGGATATTAAACACTCCTTGGCTTTTTGTAGGTAATAGCCAGTGCCTAGAAAGTGGCTGGGAGGAAAGCTGCAGTTATGCTGGATTTTGTGCTTCAGAAAGGCTCTCCATTTTGGAAAAGCAAGCAGCAGCGGAGCTGGGGTAGAGGGAATCGAAGGGAGCCCTGTACCGAGCCAGCACGAAGAGAAGAAAACTGAGGATCCCAGGCTGCTTTTCCCAAATCTAGCTAACTTTGTGCTGAAAATGATTGCAGGCCGCCAACCTACCTAGGCACCTCAGTGATTTCAGAGAGTGGTATGGCTGAGGAAGGGTTGTTTGCTTGCCTAGGGTTTGGGGTTATTTTTTTTTTTTTTACTTTGAGTTTTTGTGTAGCCCTTGGTAAGTGATGCTAAATACTCGCTTTGACTGGTGGAAGGTTGAATAATTTCTGAAGCATTTCCATGTGCGCTCCCCTGAGGAAGGGGCTGGGCGGGAGCAGGAGCGATGGATGAAGCCAGTGGGCGATGTTGGGTGAAAAAGCAGGGATGAAGCTTATGATCCGTCCTCAGTCAAAGCTGGAGCAGCTGATGTGGCTGCTCCTGGCCTCCTGATGTGAGAAGGGGTTCCCTGATTCGTGATGAACCATGCCCTGCGACCGTGTCTTGTGGGTTGGGAGAGCGGACTTTCGGCCGTGATTCATAGTAGGTGCATGAGCAGGTCCCACACGGTGCCTGGGACCTCTGGAAGTACCACGTACCCCCCTCCTGGCATCTCAGCCTCACGCCTGAGCTTCTGCCCTTGCCTGCCGGTCCGTGCTGTGCTAGCTGTGCCTGGGGACGGTCCCTCCTCGGCTCCAGCCCCCTTAAATATTAAGATGGGGATTGCACACCCGGGGCTGGTGAGCTGGTCCATCACAAATTGGTCAAATATGAAGCATTTGGGGTAGATCAGTCAGCGGTTGCTTTTTTGGAAGTCAGGTATCGGCATGAGGTTGATGCTGGCATTGTGGCAGCAGGGACACGACGCGGCTCCTATTACACACTCCGAGGAATACGCACGCGAAGAAGAAAGTAATAATTATGCCCAACTGCAGCTACGATTGTCTTTTAGCTGAATTGACATGAAATTTCCATCAGTTGCGGTGCCGGCTACGGCTGGGAGGAGGTTTGATTGCCGAGAAGGA
>NW_009209209.1:3233-4271 GCF_000690835.1 Fulmarus glacialis
CGGGATGAGACGAGCTGGGAAACGTGCGGCCGTGTCCCAGCTTTGTGCAATAATGAACTTCCCTCCGAAACCCGTTTCTTTATGGCTCAATTTGTTTCGGATGGAGGGTGTGTGCAGACGGGTTTATTATTGTAGGGTTGCTAAGTTTTGGCAGGCTGCTCATTAATTTATGCCTCTAAAGGGAAGGCAAAGGAGCCAATTTGTTCTCAGTGATGGGAAAAACCTCGAGCAATACAGGAGCCTGGTGGGTAAGGGGCTGGAGGGGGGAAACGAGCAGGTAAAGCAGGTCGTGGACTGATAGCACACCCGTGCATCCTCGGCACTGCAAAGAGATGATGCTCGGCCGTGAGCCCACCACTGCACACCAGGACCTTTGCGAGCCGGGAGAGACAGCGCTTGTTTTTCTTCTTCACGAAGACGTTTCAGATCCGTTGTTTGCTCTGGGTGGCAGGAGCAGGTAGGAAGGGGTGAGGAAAATGTAAGCAGCTCCTCCGGAGCGGGGGGTACTAGCTGTGAGCCGGGCTGAGCCAGCCCCTTCTGCTGGGCAGCTGATAACAATTTGAATATTCAGATTTGCTTTCAGCCATCCGCAGGGGGCTCGCAGGCTCCGGGAACTAGGAGCAAGGAAAGCAGCATGGGGGCAGAAACAAAAAAAAAAATACCCGAATAAATATATAAATGGCAACTCGCAGCAGCCCTCCCGAGAGGCAGATGTATTCCCCTTCTCCAGACCTCACATGGGGAGACTGAGGCACTCAAGGGGCTGCTAATTAGGGATGGTGGGTATCTGGAGGCTGATCTCCTTCCCCAGCTGGAGGGGAATTAATCCACCCGGCTCTCTCCCCACAAATACTTGGCTTTCTTTTGATGTTTCAACTTCTATCTCGTGCCTCCAACAAACTCGCTTTCTCTGGCTTCCAAGAAAATCCCTCGCATCTCGCCACCACGCAAGGTGCTTTCGTGTACTGTGGGGAGGGCACTTGGGCCCCAGGAGAGACACCGAGGGCTCGGCAGCAGAGCTGGGCAGAAATTCCTCAA
>NW_009209210.1:0-4224 GCF_000690835.1 Fulmarus glacialis
CTTGGCATGGCCGGCGGGGACACCCGATCCTTGGGGGACAAAGGTGCCCTGGCCCCACACCAGTCATGGGGACAAGGAGAAGGAGAAGCTCTGGCACCTGCGGCTTTCCCTCCTCGAGGGGAGCAGGGGAAACCCCCAGGGAGAGCAGGGACCCCCCCCCTCCCTGGGCCGGCACCCATTGCAGAGCCAGGCCTTCACCTCAGGCACCCTTCTCTCCCTGCCTTGTTCCTACCAATGCAAGATCACACCACAAGATGAACAAAGTAATTTTTATTTAAAAAACAAGCTGGGGGGGGGGGAAAAAACCCCAAACAAAAAAATACAACACAGCCACAGAAAGTCTAAAACTTCACTTCTACTAGTGTTACCTAACAGAGCAAGTAACAGAGAAAGGTTTTGTATTCTACAAAAACATGTAATTTCCAAACAAAGAAGGCACTTCACTTCCATTAAAGGAATTACAAAGCCAAAGATGGACTGGAAACCCAGAAGTCTGAAGTCCAACTTTGTCTCCATCCTGGAAGCCTCAACAGTTACTTCCAACAGTGGCTAGAAACCTCAATTTGCTCCTATGAAAGCAAAGCACAAAAATCCCTCTGTTTTAAGATCTTAAAAGATCCTAAACAATCTGCAACCGTCAGCCCATCAATTGGCAGATCTTGATGAACAAACCTTCGCTGCTGCCATCAGCCGGTACCACAAAGTTCACGGTCATCACAGCTCACCTGTCATCCAAGTGATTAACACACCCAGTAAGAATCTAAAAACTTACAGTTTTCCTCTCTAAACACCAACAAAAACCTTAGAGCACGACCACAGCCTTGGTCGCAGTCTCCCCTCAGCTGCTGGGGCGATTAACCCTGAAATCTTGAGAGTACAGATACACCAAGTAACACTGCTGACAGTGTACAGTCTTTACAGTGCCAAGGGGCCGTATTTCTAATAAATCTTGTAATCTGTATCAAAAAGCTAAAAACAAAAGCATCTGCCTTTTCTCCCGTGGAGTCAGCTCCACACCCCCCAAGTATGAAATGTGGATTTGCACAGCAGGAGGAGGCGCAGCAGGGTATTTACAAAAGCTGAACAGCTTCACCTGTAAGAATTGACATCCCTTCGCAAGAGCCTGAAAATATATTCCCATTACAACAACGGACACAAATTAATATAGAACTCTTTTTTTTTTTCCTTTGCTTCAAACTAGGCTGAGACCTGTTCAAACAGCAGAGAAGTTGTCCATGTAACACTCCAATCTGCTCTTTAAAAAAACATTTAAAAAAATACAATATCTCTGAAAGTTTGGTCATTTGTTCCTTGATCAACATCCAAAGAGTAATTCTCAGGTCAGCAAAAGTTTTTCAGAAATGTGACAACCCCTGAAACAGGGGCTGTTCCCAACCATTAGACCCCACCAGCTCCTGCATGCAGCTCAGAGCGCCCTCCAGTCAATGGGCTTCTTGCCGGATTTCTTGAGCAATTCATTTGTCTTTGAGAAATGCCGACAGCCGAAAAACCCTCTGTTGACAGAAAGAGGCGAAGGATGAACCGTCTGCAGGACGTGGTGGCGTTTCTGTAAAGCGTTAGAGGAAACCGTTTGTTAGATTTGCATGTTTTCAGCTCCCTGGACAAGGCTGGCTGCTTCTACCTCGACCCAGCAGCTGTGATTTCTTCTCCACACCTCCTCAGCCACCAGCCTGAGGACCCAAAGAACTGGCCATGAGGACCGAGACTTTTGTCCCACTGAGCAGAGGAGGATGGACTATATAAAGCAGCAGTAACACCCTGGCCATTTTTCAATTGCTGTAATCCTAACAGCAAATTTTATACTTATTCATGAGCCTTTTCCTAGAAAAAACAGTTCTGTCCTCAACTGGATGCTTTTCTGACAACAGAAGGTTACACTTGCTCCACTTTTGTTGCCTAATTGTGGCAAAGGCTAAGCTGGAACAGAAGGGCAACTAAATTTGACAGCAGAGTTCAAGCAGAGAGGAAACCCCAACTCTGTAAGGGAAGCGCCCTCTAGCGTCCATCCAACTGAAGAAAAAAAAAAATCAGTGAGAGGGAAGAGATGAGGAGGAGTAACCTGTACCCTGTCAATGGAGCTGCCTTTCTTCTGGGCGTAGGCTCCCCACAGCATGAAGACAACCCCGTGCAAGTTCTTGTTGAGCCAGGACACCACCACGTCCGTGAACTGCTCCCAGCCTCTCTCCCTGTGGGAAGTGGCCTGGTGAGCTCGCACCGTGAGGACGGCGTTGAGTAGGAGCACTCCTAGCAAACAAAGCAGATACGCAGAGGATGACAGAAAAATCAAGCACTGACTGCCTTTTCCTGCTTCCCCTGAGAAATGATAAATTAAATTTTCATTCTAAGGTGCCCGCTAAGCGACAGGCACTCAGAACTGATTTTCTTTTACAGATGGACTGTTTCCAACCGTGGATCTTTTTTCTAGCTAGGCTTCTTCATGCAGTGGACACGTTACTAGAGTGTCTATTAACTCACCTTGCTTGGCCCAGCCAGTCAGATCACCATGACCAGGGTGAGTGAAGTCCTCAATATCCGTAGACAGTTCTTTGTAAATATTTTCTAGACTGCAAACAAAAACATCAAAAGATTTTAAATATGCATGTTTAACGATAAGAGAAAACAGCACCACTTACTGCTCTTACACTAGACAAGAAGAGTATTGATTTTAATCTTATCGTTTAAGATATTAAAGCCATTTGTAGAAGCAGGGTAACAAGGACCCCCCTTTGTGTCCCTGGATAGAAGCTTAATGAGAAGGTCTCAGCACAACCAAAAATGCAAATTTATGTCCAGCATGCTCTTCAGAATATCAAACTATATAGAATTGTCCATAATTTTGCAATGGCGTTTTTGTTCTAGGCAATGCAGAACTCAAATTTCAGTAGTCACCACACACTTCCTATCACTTATCTGACTCACAGCCATAAGTAACACAGAACTACAAACAATTTGTAAACGAAAGGGATTTTGCAAATTGAGCACTGTCATACCTGGGGGGAGGAGGAACAGGTTTCTGGACACTGAAGCAGAGCCCATGAGCTTGATTAGGTCCATGATATGGATCTTGCCCCAAAATGACAACCTTTACCTGAAAGCAGACCTTTGTTACCACTGAATTATAGTCATTATTACTCCCAAAAGAGGCAAGAAAAAAAAGGCTTATGAATGAGTCTAAAACAAATACACAGACAAAAAAAAACCCAAACAAAAAAAAAAGCAGGAACAGAAGTTAAATCACTGACATCTCATTATAAACAAGTTAAAGAACACAGTCCCCACCTACCACTAAGGATTAACATCACCACAGCTTTGCTGCTAACATTATGAAGATATTTTGAGTGCAAAAGACCGACATTTCCAAAGAGCCACAATAAATTCTTTATTAATAAAGACAGGAGACCAAAGATTATAACAAGCTAGACTGAGGCACATTGTGTGTTTTCACCATCAGTGTTAAAAATAAAGCTCGAAAAGGTACAGAGCTGAAATAAGTAGCTTTTTAACATATCGATACCTATGCAGTATCCTATTAATTGTTAAGGTATTTTCCAAGTAAATTTCCTCACATTTTGGTTTTACTCCACACTTCCTGTGATATTTTTGACACAGCTTATTAGCAGTGGGACTACCTTAAACACTGTCGTTTTTTTAATTATAGTTCATTACAGATCAATTAAAAAAAACCCAAGAGATTTAGAAGACCCAAAAAATCAAGCACTACATTAAGTTGGTAACACTGGAAATGAAGTCAAAAGTCCAACTAAAGTTTTAAAGGAAATCCTGTGGCCAGTGAGGGTAATAAAACAATAAACCCGCGTTTCACTATCAGAGATGAAAGGGAAGCAAGGATTTACAAGTTACACGAGAGAAACAACAGCATCTGCACCACGTGGAATTGAAGCTTAAGAGACCAAATACCAAAGGAACGTTTGTGCATCCAGCCCCGCATTTTCACCGTTTGCCCACCCAGCCCCGCATTTTCACCCTGTTTGCCCACCCAGCCCCGCGTTTTCATCATTTTAAACGCAGCGGCAGCCGGAGTGACGCCCCCACCTCCCCCCCGCACCTGCAGCTCTACTCACATCTCTGATGTCGCACATCTGCGTCCAGGTGAAGACTTGATCGGGGGGCGGATAGACCGTGTAGCGTTTCCTCTCTTCTGCTACAAACGCCATCAGCTGAGGAGGGAGAGGGGCGGCTTCA
>NW_009209211.1:0-40429 GCF_000690835.1 Fulmarus glacialis
CTATCCCAGCTGAAACCAGGACACCTGGGCATAGCTCTGTGCCTGGAATATGTACCAAGAACAATTCCTCTGTTTACAGTTTAAACATGAGCTATAGAGTACTTACTCCCACTGCCAGTTTCCTGGGAAAAAGGTTTGCAACGACCATCTATTATCTCGACTGCAAAAAAAGTAAACTCTTAACCATATATGAAATTAAGTGATTCTTTTCTAGCAATTGGAGTTTGGTTTCGGTGATAATAAGTGCTGGTTTGTGATTTAATAGGTCATTACCTACTTTGCCTATAATCACAAAGTAATAAATAACTATTGGCAAGATGGATAATAACTAGGTCTGGAAAGCATGAAAAAGATAAAGCAATACGCACAAACACACAGAGATTATATTCATAGGAAATGGGTTCTAGCTAAGAAATGCAATCTAAACTGATATGAAAGCAGATTTTTATTAGATGCCTCTGATTTGGGGGATGGTTAAATACCTACATTCACAAGAGCTAGTTGACTTTCTAGATTATAAAACATGTTTTGGACATGTTACATGAAAGAATCCCTTTCTGAAGAGTTAATTCCATAACTCATGGACCCAGACTCATGGTCTCATGGACCTAGACTTCCCTCTGAAAGACCATACTAGCTTTTTGGGCCCAATTAATCAAAAGTCATCGATGCTTCTCTGTTCACTTGCTGCCCCATTTAACATCTGCTGCAGCTGCTGTGAGTTGTACTGACTTCTGGGGCACAAGGTGAAGTTCCTCATCCCTTCCTTTCTTGTGGTATCTTACTGAATTCATGTCAAACAAATAATGGCCTCTTATCCTTTTATATTTTCCCAGCCATTCTTGTTTCCTTCTGTGCAATGTAATAGTCATACTATAGCAATGTATCATATTGCATAGTTGCATCATTTTTGTCATAAATTCATCATGTTGTTTTTGATTATCCCTAGGTATGCGTCCAGAGCTCCAAGCTTGCTTTGTAGTGCGCAAGAAAGTACATGAGAAATCAAAATCTAAATGTGGCAACACACTTCCCCAGGGTTGGGCAGGGAGGATGGCACGGCCATGGTGCTCATCACCAACTCTTGAGCTCACCATTTGTTTCTTCTGTGCCTCTATTCTTCATTTCACTGGGGCCAGAAAAAGAAGACACAGGCAATGTATAGATGTCTTTGATGTGGTCCGGTTTTGAAAATGTGAGAATACAGTTGCGCAGTTCTGAGCCTGACATCAAGGTCATGCAGAGGAAGCTGGTGGCTGTTGTTGAAAATTTTTGGATTAATCAAGAGGATTGACTTGAAGTATCTGTTCTTTTCCTTGTCAGAAATGTTCAAAGAGAAAATGTCTTTGCATATTTTAAGGAGGTGAGGTGGGGGGGAGGAGTGAGATGCCTGCAAAAGTGCCAATGGATGTTTGTTCATTCTGAAACAGAGAGAAACAAAGAGAGCTCCTCCCTATTTCTCACCAGCCTCCCTGGTTTCCAATACTATATCAGCTAACTTTAATAACAAACTGTGCTTGGGGAAAAGAGATTAAAACTGTGAAGCAGTTTCCTTTCCTATCAACAGAACTGACAGAAAAATGACAAAATGCTTGTAGCAATGATTAAAGAGAGTGAATGTTCTCATTCATGTCATGTCGTATATTGCTAATTTATACGTATTTGTTTTCGTACCAATCTGGCAAATTTCGAGAAAGAATCTGCCAGGAATCAATGGAAAAAACAGACCTATATATTTTTTTGGAAATTAATAGTAAGTATTGGTTGTGTTTTATTTGGATTTTAATGACATCTGTAATGAATGATTTCAGGAGTGAAAACAGCCAGTAAGAAGAGGCAGGATGGCTCACAGCAGAACTCTGGAGATTTGGGACCTCTTGTCGGCTCTGATGTTGGCTTGCTGGGTGACCTTGGTCAATCAGTGTACCCTCCTCTGTGCCTCCATCTGGGCAGTGGAAATACTTTGCAAGCTAGCTAGACTGCGAGGTAGGACTGCCCAGGAACCAGGAATTATGCTCTTTAAGAAACTGCAAGGTCCAGTGCTTTGTTTTTTTCTACAGGAAAATGAGGATGTGAGGCCTCCGAAACTCTCCCACAAGGGAGCAAGGCTCCATGCGGTGCAGAGTGGGGGTCTGAATCTTTGCCTTCCACACTTGATACACGTGCTCTCGACTGTTGGCTTTCTAGGGGTTCCTTACAGCCTTTCCTCTCTTTCCTCCTTCCTTCTTTCCTATCTCTAAAGAAATGATAAGCTTCTAATTTCCTGGCTACTCTGTCCTGAGTGATACAGCAGTTAATAAATGCAAAATATGAATTAGATATAAACATTCATTCACTTGCCAGGGCAACACTCTCCTCGTTCATCTTTTGGCCACTCCACTTTTCAATGTGTCTGTAACTGATGCTTTCATTTTCCACTATTACTCTTTCCTCCATTGTCACTATTCTGCAAATATGAGACTCTCACCTGATACTTCGACTTTTTTCTATCAGTTTTACCCCATTATTTGGCAACATTTGCGTAGATCACCCTAAATATCCTCTAATTTCTTCAGCTGTAATTCTGTTGCTTTTCCCATAACAAGTAGGGAGTTATTTAAAGTTCCACTAACTCTGCTGGTTCCAGTGACATGATGTTGAAATTAAAAATTCTCCTCAAAAGACTGAGGGGGGGAGGGGGGGCGGGGAAAAAAGATTCTGGCCTGGCTTCTCAGAGACATTCAGGTGCCCAAATCCTCTTGATTTCCAGGTCTTTGGAGATTTGGCCTTTAATGCTTCAATAGCCTGTAGACATGCTGATTTAGTTATCATTCAGCCTGGTTGTACAGATACGTTTTTTTCAGTCTTTCCTTGTAAAGTAGCACCTACAGCTCCTTCATCACTTCTGTTACTGATTTTATCTCCTTTGCATGCTAACCTGAATATTTTGGCAAGGTTGTTGCCTTCTAGGTTTTTCAGCCTGAGTGTCAGGAACATGGCATGGCCAAGAATAGACTGGGAAATATGGTTCTTGCTAGTCTGTTTCTACATAGAGAAAATTAAATTCCATG
The DNA here is from genome assembly GCF_000690835.1 of Fulmarus glacialis. Classification (NCBI taxonomy): domain Eukaryota; kingdom Metazoa; phylum Chordata; class Aves; order Procellariiformes; family Procellariidae; genus Fulmarus; species Fulmarus glacialis. Next base: position 3,051 of record NW_009209211.1, read on the forward strand.
AGAAGAAACACTTACTCTCCAGCAGAATTTGGTTAATGACACGGGAAAGGGAGAAAAAAGTAAAATGTCTCTAAGGGGTAGCAATGGGGAACTTAACAAGAACGTGGTATGAGAACTCAAGAGAAACACCACGCAGATGGTGTATCATCCCAGCAAATACTTACGCTATTTTCCTGTCTGAATCCATTGATTTGATCTGAGAAATGTGTTGTACCTAACCTGTCCAGTCCTCTTTCTCAAAGATCCTTTGACAATGCATCTCATCTCGTGAATCAAATTGCATTTGCATATTCAGAGGCTGGGGCTCCAAGCTACTGAGGCATTCACAGTTTGCAAGAAGGTGAAAGCACTGCATGCTAAAGCTGCTTGCACAATCAATACTTATTTCAAAAGAGGAGATTTGCCTTCATGGCTAGCCAGACTCAGTCTCACAGAAAAAAAATATGCTGTTGGGGGTCCTTGTCCTGGGGGCCTGACTGACCTGTCTTTTTTCTTTTTTGACAGCAATGAGAGGTCTCTTAGATAACCCAGGGAAGGGCTGGCAAGGGCCCAGGGAGCCTGGGAGGGCTGCGAACACCAGCACAGTGGAACAGGGTGACCGCTTTCCTCAGCGGAAAGTTCCCCCTTTCCAAGGGACTTAAACCTGAAAGAAATGCTTGGTCAAATGATGGAACTACTCCATCTCCCTGAACCAGTCTATGGTGAGTGTAAATCTTTTTTTTTTTCCATTCTGTGGGTTTCTTTTGGTGCAGGATATGTCTCATATGATCATGTCATACTCTGGTGTTGGAAGGAACATCAGCTCAGCATTTTCAGTGGAAGCAGAAGTGGAATTAACCCAACTTGTGTATGGGAGAAGGATGGAGAGGAAATCTTGCTCTTGGAGAGCAGATGACTTAATTTACTGGAACTGCTTTGAAGTCTTTCTGTTTGGCCTGACTCTTCTCTGACTTGGTGTAACACAGGAGTTACCAGCCAGAGGAATTAACATGTTTAGCTTAAGGGAAAGGAGATTAAGGGACAGGATCTGTGAATTTTACCCACGTTGTTTTGGAAGAAAAAGTGATGTAAAGAGAACACAAACAATTAGGGCATATGCTGTGTTTGTTTATCTTCAGAAGCCTGTGGTAGGTGTGCCAGTACACTGTTGTTCAGCAATTAACAATAAAGGCAGACAGCAATTAACCACATGTCTTCTGTGAGTGGTAATGTAAGTTATTTGTATTTAACCTTCATGATTCATGAACCACTTTCTGGGAACTAGGGAGAAAGGGAAGGAAAATCTTAGAGCCTGATGTCACCGTGTGAAAAATGATCAGACTTTAGTTGTCAGTAATGAAAAAAAGTATATACCTAAATAGATATAAATATATAAACTTTTTCCATTATTGGTAAATGATACATAATAATTTATCATATATATGTGTGTTTACATGCATACATACATATCTATGTACATATATATATTTGTTGGATGAAAATAGAGTTCTATTTCTGGGAATTTTAGGCTTCATTTACTTTTAGGATCTCAGATCAGATATGTGCTGAAATCAGTGGAAGAATTCTCATCAGTATCAATGGCTGTTGCATTTGGATTACTAGTAAAAACATCACTGTAAGAGCTATAGGCTTTGAAAGTTTTTTTTTTCCCCCCATGCATTTTGAAGATATTAGACTTATTTGGGAAAATCAGCCTTTATAGGATTCAGTATTCAAAGGAATGTAATGGAACACCCAGACTGATGCAACTCTGTTCTGATGCCACATTCTTTTCAAGGATATTTGAATTGACAGACAGCCCTCATAAAGAATTGTCATTGGAACAGGTACAGAGCTTGGTCTTTTTTTTAAAATATCCTGGCCGCAGGGGAAGAAGAGCAAGAAAACCAAAGAATACCCGTGTTATTCTCTGTTAAAGAAGAAATAACTACTGCACCAGGATTACATACACTGTAAGATCACTTTTTCTTTTTCCCTGAACCAGAGTCCTGTCACAGAGCTTGTTTTTGGCAGAATGAGGTTTAGCAACCAGTTTGTCTCATTATAGGTAAACAGATACATTTTGGACAGTTTTCCATTACCATCGTATAAATTTGGGCTTAACTGTAATGAACTGGCTCCAAAATGTGTACTGGAATATTGATTTTTGTGAATTAATAAGATATTGTTTTCAGGTTTTTATGGATTAATACTTAGATACAAGCTGTTCAGCATTTGGATAGAGAATATCCTAGTAGTAAAATGCAATTTTGTTTTGGAAACAGATGGAACAATTGGATTGGTGGGCAGATTGTTTTACAGAGTAGCAAGGGAGAGGCAGAAAGAACAATCTTTATTGGTTGTACTTTCAAGACAAGTCGTAAGTATTGCCAGCTTAAAAGGAATCCAGTGAGGGTTTTTTTTGAAAATAGAGGTTTGGGGGCTGTTATTTTTTTCTGTGCCTAAAAGTGTAATTTTAGAAAAACCAATTAAAATGATATATTTTGGAAGGAAAACAATCATCTTTTTAGAATAAAAAGAAAAAATTTAAATTGTGTCCCCTTTTATGAAAATGTATCACTTAGCTTGGAATCAAAAGCTTATTTAACACCTCAAGCAAACATGAAATCTGCTTTCCTCCTGTTGTCCCTGTTTCCATTGGGGACTCTAAAATTTTCCAATAGGAACTTTTTCAAAGGTGAATTTTCTCAGGGGAATTTTCTTTCAAATCCACCTAATAACTGTGTCATGGAGCATTTTGGATATTCCACAGTGAGATGAAAAGGGGTCACGATATTGTAAGAGGAGCTAAAGGAACGGAGAAGTGATTTGAGCTGAAGACTGTCAGACTTGTCAGACCATTTGGTCAGGGGCAGCACAGCAGTGGGCTAAGCATGTCACAGAGGTTGACTGGCAGAAACAAGAATGTATTCTGAAATTTGTTATCACCCTGGGAAGTCCACTCTGCTTCTGGTTACCTTTGAGCTACCAGGCTCTGGACCAGACGAAGTGCAATGATATCAGTTGGCATCAGTGGGAACAGTATTTCGAGTTGTACTGGTCCAAAAGGGTCTACACCTGCAGTGTTTTGGAGAAAACAGCAAAGCCTATGTGTTTTGCCATCCTTTGCTTGACTGTAATTATTCAGCTATGCTAATGCGAATTCTGATTTCAAATGTAATGCTGGGGTAACTGCACTGGTTTCACAGGAGTTAATCCTCAGTTGTTCAACTGAGAGCAACATCAAGGCCATAATCTCCGCTGCTGAGCAGTCACAAACACAACAAATAAATAGCCATTGGTGTAGCTTCAAGAAATGTGTTCAATCAGTTATTGTTCCTGTGCCATGAAAAGTCCTGTAGGAGAGCATTCCTGTAGGGAACAGGTTGCACTTGAAATGTAAATCAAATTCAATATCATCAGACTTGTTAATACAGTCTTTGGTGCTGCTTGATAAATAGACAGCACATGGAGCCCTGACGTCTGGCTGTTCGGGCATTAACAAAGTACTCCGTCAGCATTTTAACTGGAAGGCATTAAGGAGAGATGCGAAGAGTGGATGAACACTTGCTTTGTATGTACTTCAGGAAAGATGTGAAAACCTTGAGTGTCCTTCGACTGTAAGCAATCTTTGCTGGATCTCGACAATAAGAGTGTGAAGGTGAATGTGTCTCTGTTCCTAAAGCTCAAAACACATTGTGCATCGGTATCAAAGCATGTTGTTTCGCAGGTCTGGAAGAAGCACAGCTAAGCACAGCCCATCAGGCAGAGCGTGAGGCTGAGCTCTGGGGAGGGATTTGGTTTGCAGTCACAGGATTGCCTGTGAGATGCTCCTTGATCAGAACAGAAACATTTAATCAGGTCTGTCTCCTGTGACTGTCATGTAGAGAAAACAAGTCTCCAAATTGGATTTGTGCAATCAATGGACAGGAAAGACCACTTTATCCACCTTAGCAGAGCTGACTTACAAAACTAGGGTTTGGTGACAGCAAGGTGTCCGTATTCTGGCAGGACTGGCTCTCTCCTGTCTGGGGACACGAACTGTTCTGGAACCATACACCGATTGTTATTAAATTTTAGCTACAATCTATGCCTTCTTGTATGTCAATAGAAAACCAGCTGCTGAGTTCAGAAAGAATATGATTCTTCCTACAGCATAATCAAAGAAAGAATTTGCACTGATTTCTGAAGGCAAGTATCATACCCTAGTAGTCAGATACACAGAAATATTTAGGTACCTAAAGGTACATTTTGGAATTTATTCAAGTGCATCAGTGAATTAGGAACCTGTACATAGTTTTTCAAAGGCCAGGGCTGAGTGGGGAGCATGGTGCAGGGACCTGACCCAAACAGAAATGGGTTCAGGGCCTGAGCAAAGCCTCTGCAGCCAAGTCTGGTACCACGAGGCCACTGTTAAATAGATCCTACAGACCTGACACTTCACAGCTTCAAGGATTTGCAAAGCATGAGCAGCACAGCAGGTCTTGCTGAGTCTAATGGCACGGTAAATCTAATAAATAAATAACATACAGCAGAGAAGATGGGAGCCATGTCTCAAGTTTGTGTCTTACAGAGTATTGGCATGGTGACTTGGCAGAGTCTTCTGAAGGTTTTAAGTTACCTTGATGGGTAATGAAATTATTTTCTAATTTTCTCTCTCTGTATATTATTAATGGACTTGTAGAAGAGGGGCTGTGGGCAGCCGGCCACAGTCTGAGTGTGTCCCCATGAGTCTGGAAGAGGTTGATGGGATGGAGGGTGCAGCTGTTGAAACCCCCCCAAGCACGAAGATCTGTAGAATCCACTTGGAGAGGAGCACAACTGAATCCAGGTCTGAGAGGGAAATGGGTCATGGACACCAAATGGCAAGTGTGGCAGCACCAGCCTCTGCTAATGACCCCATGTTTGCCCGTTCTGTGAAATCTTCTTTAAAGCAATACTCTAGCAATTAATGAACCTGTTTAAAAAACCCCAAAAAACAGAGATTGGGATCTACAGCAACAATTCCTTACTTCAGGAAATGGAGCTTTTCTGAACAATACAGTCTTCTGTCATGCCTAATCAAACTAATTAAAGAACACTACCACACTTTATTAATGTAATTTATCTCTTGCCTGAGGTGAACTATATTTATGCTCCAGTTACTCAAACATTACTGTTCCGTGTTTAAAGGAATGATGTTATTCAGTGATGTTTATGTTCCACAATATCAGGCGATAATTGAACATGTGCCTGGGAAGTTGGGTATTTCCTATTTCAGAAAATAGGGGCACACATTGTTTCTCAGGTATGTTGGTGAACAGGTTGGACATGGGCATGTCCTTCTCCAAATTGCACCTGAAGGCCTACACAAGCCAAACATTCGTCAGTAGGCATTAAGCATGTGAATAGCCTATTTAACTGAATGCACATGTTCACATCATTTAATGAATCGGGGTTGGGAGGCCAAATTTATTCCAGCTGAAGATCTGGCAGGGAAAGGCTAATATGCGCTGAAGGAGGAAGGAAGGAAGGTAGTTAGTTCTAGAGCTTAAAAACATTAAAGAAAATGTCAGTAGAAAAAAAATGTACTTAGTTTAAAAGATATTAATGCCTTCCATGAAGCATGCCTCTGATGTAGCTGCAGTTGCAGAACTAATGGGCACAGTATCCACCCGTCTTTCACACCAACTGGAAGAAACAGTTTAGCATCATTTACGCAGCAGGACAGCCTGTGACAGTGGAAAACATTGCCCAAAACTGACTGAGGGGTTTTCCTGGTGATTGCTTGCAAATTGTTGCTGTCTCCTTGATTAAAGCAACCAGAAGATAGGAGAGAAAAAGGAGAGAAGCACAGAGCTGTCATGGGCCTGGCCTGATAGAGGGCTGAGACAGAGCTCCTGGATGTGCAAGGCTGGAGGTAAAGCAAGTTGGCAAGGGAGACAGGCAGCCTCCTGCCTTCCCTACCTACCTGGCTTCATTTACAGTGCTGACTTAAGCTGACTCAAGGCTATTTTGGCTGCCTGTCCATGCTGTTTGCTTGCATTTGAGATTAGCCATGGGTGGCCTGAGAGAAAACCCCAGTGGGGCTTAGTCTTGAAAGTACACTCAGAAAGGTCATTACATTTATCCCTCCTCTACCCTGCCTCGTCTGTGTCTTGGGCGGATAAAATGGGCCCTTTCCTACAAGGGACCTGACTTTGCCTGCTTTGAGGGCAGCTGAGATTTACACACATCTGAAACTTGACCTGGATTCAAGCTGCTTAGGTATGGCACGTGCAGAGTCCTGGGAGAACCTGGGCTCAGGTAGCGCAGGCACAGAGAAGACAGTGGGGAGCAAAGCTGGGTGGGGAGATGGAAAAGCAGACGTCTCGCCTCGAGCTGCAGCACTTTTCAGCCTCAGACCTGCAGGAACAATTGCTGTCAACAGTTTTCAGCGGGGCAATGCCAGCTATCTCCCAGCCCATTCACTGGGCATTAGTGCAGTGACTATGCAATTTTACTCAGGCTGATTTAGAGAATTTCACAGCTAAATTTAAAGCACCATTAAGTAGGATGATGTGTGGGGAACAACATCATGCTATTTTTTTTTTTAAACTTGGCCTATATATTTACTGCTTTCCTAAGCAGGTTCTTAAAAAATATCTGCCAAGTAGATTCTGTCTTGTAAATAGATCCAAATGAATTTTATTAAGATTTTTGTGTAAATCTCTTCTACCCTGCCCCCAAGTTGACTTTGGCAGTTTATAAAGGCTTCTAAGAACAAGGAAAAAAGGAGGTTTTATCCTTTATGAATAGATGAAATGCAAATTTCCTTGGCTAGCAGTTAAATCTTCTTTGGATTTTCCTAGAAGAGAACAATGACTCACATCCATTGATAAAGTACACCTTACCTCCGTATTATTAACAAGTGCAGTCAGGTGAATCAGACTGCATCTGCCATTGAGAACAGAGATGCTTGTCTGGAGGTTGGAGCAGGACTGAGCTCCCAGCATGTTGTGTTTATGGTTCCAAAACCAAAGTACAGATTGGAGATTTGTTCCAGGTCAGAGTCTCCTTGACAGCCTGTGCACTGTTGCATAGCAAGTGCTCCTGCATAAAAAAGTTGGATGGCAAAAAATAAATAGTGGTGCTCTAGAGTAAAAGGCAAGTCCTGACGTCTCACATGTTCTAGGAATATGCTTCTCAGACTGCCAGCTCACAATTTAGGGTAAAACCCAAAAAGAACCCTAAAGCCACAATGAAGATGACAGGATGATGTGTAAGGTACAAACTGGCAAAGCCTGTGGTAAAAGAAGAATAGAAATTATTTTGAAATAGAAAAACATGACTGGAAAGGTAACTGAATAGCATGTTGAACCTGCTGATTTTTTTTCCTGATGATAAAACGAGAAAAATCCACGCTCCGGAGCTGATCATTAGTGTAACTGTGATTTTATTGTTATGTTGGATAATTTCTTTCAACAGTGGAGAAATGGAAAGAAATATGCTGAAGATAGAGGATCTATTAACAAATAAGTCAGCTGGGGCAAGCAGAAATTCATGTAATATGCCATGAGTGTGATGAGATCCAAGAAAGGCATATGGACTGAAGAAAATGGTAAAATGCATGGCACAGAAAGCAGTTATTCTGTTGGAAAAAGCCATTATACCAAACCCAAAGCTTTTGCAATTTATGCAATCAAGAAACGGCAATTAATTGAAGCTGGAAGGGAGATTGTTCCAGATATAAACCTGGCTTTATATTTATAAAACTTTTTTTTGCTACTATTTATCTGGAGGCTGGTTGCATATTAGGTCTACCAAGTCCTATCCTTTGTTCTTCATACCTATCAGGCTCTCCCTAATACTGCTGCCAAAGGCTCCTCAAAAGCTGTGGTCATCCGAAAACCTCCTTTGGCAAACAGCCTGGCAATTGGTCCTCTCTCGTGGAGAGTGGTGGCATCTCCCCACACTACCACGTCAGTGTGACCCTCTCGTAGCGTAGGGAAGTGGATGTGGTTCTTGCTGAAAGGACAATAACAAGTGACTTCTGGTGGCATCGCCTTGGAAGAAAAATTGACAACATAGATTTTCATTAAAAAGAAAACCTAATATAAGTGCCTACGATTTCTGTCTCGAAATCAGTGACCTGTACCTGGAACAGGGTAAGATACTGTAGTTCAAAAGAGTGTCTCTGGTGCTCCCTGCCTCAATAAAAATGAGAGAGAAAGCAAGATTGCAGCTGAAAGGGAATTGGTTTTGGAAGCTCCAGAGCAGTGCACAGAAATAAAGCCCCCCTCTCCTCCCTTCTCCAAGAAGTGTCTCTGTGGGGCCTGGCAAGGCAGATGAATCACAGCAGAATTTAACAGGTTCAAGAGAAGCCAAGTGAAAGTGTTTGGTAACCCCGCCGGATTTATTGCTTTATTTATTATTTATGCAGACAGCAGATGCGATACAGATTTAGGGACAGACTACAGTACGTAACTGGCTGACACGGCCCAGCCAGATGCATGAAACACTTCGGCACTTCATTGCTATTGCACCAATATGCTAATTTCCTAACCCCAGCGCTCAGATGTTGGTATTAGAAGTAGCACCCACCCAAAGCTGATGCTTCCATTGTGGATGACAGCAGCAGCGCTGAGACTGGATGGTGCCCTTGTCCTGGGGCTGTGAGGGGTAAGGGTACAGCACAGACCAGATCCTCTTCCTCCAGCATCCTTAAGGTGATAGATACTGTGTGGGAAATCTCTTGCTTAAGAAATGGGGTGTCTGTCCCTTCCACCAGGGATCGTCTGGGGCTAGTAAAACAGTGCTCCCAGTATCTCCAGGGGCTTTAGTGGTCAGTGAGCCTTAATGGGTGGCCAGGACTGCCGGAGCTCTGCTGTGGCTGGGGCCCTGCAGAGGGGCAGATCCCACAGGTGGCACCTGTGAGGCCTTGACAGTCATGGGGAGGAGGTGCTAACGAGAGCTGCACCCTCCTCTGGGTCATGGCTGCTCTGAGGGGAGAGGAGCAAAGCTGCTCCTAGAGAAAAGGGGAGAGTGCCACTCCTGAGGTTTGGTTGTTCAGCTCCATCCTTGGAGGCGTGATGGCGGAGGCTGCGACTGGTGGGGGTGAGTGAGTTGGGGGCTGCTGTGGCAAAAGCTTTGTGTTAGGGAAAAGAGGTGTAAGCAAAGGCTGAGGTGGGCCTGATGGTGACCTGGGAAGGGAAGGGGCTTGCTGCTCTGGGCTTGCTTGGTTGTCTGATGCTTGGCCACGAGAAGGAATGGTCCGGCTGGGCAGGCTGATGCAAGACAGCTTGGGAAAGCTTTGTTCCTCTTGGTTCCCTTCTGTTGATGAGCTTGGCTTTCTGGAAGGCTGGAGTCTCATTTTGTTTTTGCAGCTGGAGGATAACTTGCTTCCTTGCATGAGCATATTTTCAGGTGCAGTTCAGTGCTGTCCTCGGGGTGGCTCAGCTCCCTGCAGGTGCTGAGGAATTACCAGGTACTGGGGCTCAGGATGCTTCAGTCCTGATGTTAGTGGTTGCAGCTTTAGTGACATCCAGTTGTATAGGTAAGCAGTTCCCCGCTTCTGGCAGTGCATCGCCTTGGCTCGTTGTTGCTGGTGGCTTTCCTCCTCTCAGGCTTTCATGATGAGATATTTGAACCACAGCAGCATGTGGGTGTGAGAGAAAATGGTACAGCATGGTTTTGGGGGAAGGGTGTGGAGAAGGGCTGCAATCCTTCGTGCTGTTCTGAGTAAAAGGAAAACCAAGGATAAAAGGGTCCTTTATTTTTTGTGATGCAGATAATGGATTTTCTTCTGGTTGGTGTTGATGTATTTCATACATCTGTCTTGGCCAAAACAGAGGTTTAATATTAGTCGTGGGGAGAAAGCACTGACTGAAGGTTGCTCCACTTGTATAAAACTGTTGCTGAATGTTCAGTGATGATACAGCCTCTTTGGCATAATTTAAATAAGATCTTACTGTCTATGGTTATAGGAAATTTATCATGTTCAAATTCCTGTCTGTCATCATTGATGGTATCATCTGGCTCCTGGGTGCATACAAATGATGGGTTCAAGGGAAAGCAGCACCCACTGTCTCTGCTTGCCCTTGGTGCAGACCCTTGCCCCCATGGGAGGAGCGCTCCTTGGGGCTGCTGTGGCCGGATAGGAGGCAAGTGGAGGTGCCATGCTCCAGATGAGACCCGTGGTGGGCTCCTCTGCCGTTTGCACTCATTAAGTATCCCATAGCACCTGGCAGCAGTAGGGCCATTAACCCTAATGTCCTGGCTAAACTCCAGCCTGCCTAATTACATTCTGCCCATGAAGCAGTATATTTTGCCCATGAAGCAGTACATTCCCAATGAAGATTCAGGTGTGGAAATGATTCTTCTCTTCCTCTCCTAAACAGTGTTATATGAAGGGTGGTTTAGTGCTGAGGATGAAACCTGTTTTATTCAGAAACCTAAATCTGGACTTAGGGATGTAACAGAAAATGGAGCCTTCAAAGCAATGCCCTGGCTCCTAAGCAGACCCAGGTGCAGAATGTGGTTCTTCCTCTCTTCTGCAAATTTTTCACATTCCTTTATTAATAACAAACCTCCTAAAATCTGTTTAAGCTCATTACTTGCAGCAAATAAAAATACTTCACTCAAAAAGGAAACAGATGGTCCTGAATGTTGAAGATCTGTTTGAGATGTATTTTCAGCCCACTGTCTGGAACTTCTCTTAAGTTGTAAAGGAATTGAAGTTTAATTACGAGCTCTGCAACGCTAATGCTGTGTAACCAGGGGATTCTCGCATGTTGGCCTCTTTTGCATATCAACGTAACTAATTATTTTATGGTCTCTATATCCATATTTATGTATTAGTTGGAAGGAAAATAACTCTGGGATTGGGGGCTTCCTCTCCGGGATTAAATTGTTCCTACATTAGAGTCAAGAAGTTTTGCAGTTAAGCTGGACTAGACAAAAGATTTGCATTATCTAGGCTGACCTGGCATCCTACCCATGGATGTGGTGCACGTGGATGGTTCCTACCGTCTTCACATTTACATTTCAGAGTGGAAGCTGGGTCATGGTGCAAAGAGCCTCAGACTGCAGCTATACCCTGTGTGTACAGTACTGTAGCCTGCAGTGTCTGAGTATTTCTCATTTCTCTGATCTTAAAGCTCTATTTGGGAAAGCACGGGCTTTAAGCAGAAGCAATGGTTATGGTTTTTTTCCACAGGGACACCTCAGGAGGTTAATTTGATCTGTGTTACTCAGACTCCACAGTTCCTGCCAGTACATCATCTGGTTTTCATAGTTAGTGTTCCGCTTCCAGCTGAAACACAATATGGTGCTTTTTTTAAAAAAAAAAAAAAAAAAAATCACACAGCTGCTGTCATGTAGACGTTGTGCTCTTAGATGACCCATGGACATGCTTCCTGTCAGGGATCACCCAAAATGAATGACTGGAGGAGGAAAACCTAAAGCCAGAGCTCATGCTGAGCACAAGCAGAGGAAGAGCTACCTGTGGGTGCACCAAGGACAACATCAACAGGGCAGGTTAGCCCGTTTCTTAGAATAATAGTAATAATAATAAGTTGTCACCAAATTGTTTTGGTCAGGAAAGAGTTCATGAATCTGACTCTGACTTTTTTCTGACATATTTAAGGTTCATGAGCAATTGGCAGGTAGGCTGTGTGAGTAATGAGTTACAGCCAGGCTGTTTAACGCTTGCATTGAGTTTGATTACTTGGGACCTCTGAAGCTTTTCTGCCTGGCTGGATGCTGGACATCTTCGTAGTGGGACAACAGCAAATGGTGAATAACATGCATCTGAAATGCAGCTCTAAATACATAATTTCGGGAATTACAGACTGTTGAATTTATATTGGCATAACATCAGTGAATACCAGACTGGTAGTCAAACACCTATAAATAATAAAAAAAAAAGCTGTTGAGTAAAGGGGTTTTATTTTAAAAATCAGTGACTTATGTGTAGGATTTTCATGTAGTGTATTCTTGTAGAAATCTTATTTTTGCCTCAAATCTAGGACTTGTTTTTTCTCACTTCCTCCCCTCATCCTTTCACAGGAAGATTGGAATACTGTAAAAAGTGAGGCTTTATGGAGGAGGCATTCTCAGCTTCTTTCTAATAAAATTATGGAGAAAGAAAAGGTCAAGCAAGGTTTCACTTATCAGATTTTCTATCAGTTTTTCTCCTTTACCTTAACTGAAAAATAATGAAAAGTGAAAGGTATTTTTAAAAATAATCAAAATGAAAACTTCTGTTTCCTACAAAAAATAATTCAGAATTTTCTCTCAAAAAATGGTGAGTGACAGGTTTCTAACCTTGAAAATACTTGATGTTCCCCACCCTGCCTACCTCTCCCCAGGTCCAGCTCGTTCTGGCATCATGCCCAAGTGAATCGGTGAGAAGATGTCTCAAGGTTACTCTCTTTAGCAGAGGAACGTTTCTGGATTTTCTTTTTGGTTCCTGCTTCTTTGGTTTGTTTGGGACATAGAAATCTCTGTTATTGCAAAATAAGCTAACATATCCTGCTTTATCCTCAAGCAAAAGAAAATCCAAACAAACTGGATAGTATTAAATGTCTGCCTAGCTGAGACCTTGAACTGCTCTTGCTTGTCTGCCCGTGGCTATGACAGCGGGCAGAGCGATGGCCACGCTCGGAGCTGGGGTCTGGCAGGTTCCTTGGTGCATCGCTCCCACTCATCGGGAGTGGGATCGGGAGCAGGGAGTCTGGCCTGACTCCCTGCAAAGGCACATTACTCATGTGACTTCTTTTTTCACGGACTGGCTTCACAGTTAGGCTGTTTGAGGATTTTTAATGATTTTGCCTCTGTGCCTGGCTGGGGGGATTAGAAAGCCTCTTGCATCCTCAGCCCATAAGCTGCTCCAGCTGCCCCCATGTAGGGGGTGGTGGCGTGACGTTGTGGGGAGTTTAGCCAGAGCTCTCGGTGGGGTCTCTGGGATTAGTGTGTGTTCCCTTTCCAGGGCTCAAACATGTTTTTCAGTGGTTTTGTTCTCAAAACCACACCTGATTTTATTATTCCATTCACAGCAAGGGCACTCCTCTGCATACCCATTTCATAGCTCTAATAATGTTCCCCTCCATTAATTTTCAACTAAGCATAAAACATGACCTCAAGAGGAGCCTAAACTTCTAACAGCAGCCACTGCTCGCCCTGCCAGCGTTCAAAGCAGTGGGGCTGAGTCTTTGCCAGCCCACGGCGCAGCCCTGCTGTGGTGGTGTGGCTGCCGGAGGGTGCCTGCAGCGCTGCCTGGGAAGCCACAGGTGAGTAAGGCAAAAAGGGAGCAGCTCCTCTTCCTTGTGCTCTTCAAGCTCCTGTGCCATACGCAGGGTATTGCCTCCGGTTATTACATCACCCCTGCATGCATGTGTAATCCAGGGACATCTGTTGGGTAATCCTCACCTTTCCTTTTGGTTACTGTGAAATCTGGTTCTCAGTGATAATCTTCTGTTGGGAGATACTTGTAAAGTAAACTCCAGGGATCGGACTCCGATTTTTGGCTGTAGAAGCTTTGATCCTGTGTGCCACGCTGAGCACGTGAGCCCTGCCCAGCCTGCTGGCACGGGGTGCACAACCTCCAGCCCTACCTCCTCCCTGGGCACCGAGGCGCTCACCCAAATATTCAGCTCTGACTGCGCACCTTGGCACAGTGCATGTGCTTTAACCTGCGTGCTAATGGTGACTCACGATTTGAGCTGACAGCTAACAAGTACTTGCAAAAAACTTGCCATCTGTCTTCCCCTGAGGAGACTGGGGTTCCATCGGGATCCTGGAGCGTGAGCTCAGGGAGGTCTGAGCTGCTGTCGACTGCCTGACCAGGCAAATAAAGCCACTGGAGGCGGCATGTTGGCGCCAGAATTTCTTTGAGTTAAATCAGGTTTGACAGTCTGAAACGATACCATCATCTGATGTCTAGTTTTCAGCTTGGCTATTTCTTCATCGGAGATTTTTTTTTTTGTGAAAAAGTAATAAACTAGAAATCCTTCTAATTTTTTTCAACAGAGTTTAAAAGTGCTTTTATCTTTAGTTTAGAAAGTGAAAAATTTACAGTAATAGATTTTATTCCTTTCAACTTATCTACAACTTTTTTTGTTCACTGGAAACACCTTCCTCCTTATAACAACTTCCCTTTGGTCTCTGTGGATGCTGTGGTCCACCTGGGATGCTGCCAGGGCAATGCTCAGAGTGTCAGCCTGTAACCTGCTCTGTGTGCTGGCGTTCTGCTGCGTTACAAAGGACCAGCTCATTGCTTCAAGCCTGAAGCATAGGTGGCTGATACAAGCGATCTTCAGTGTCTTGATACCATGACGCTGTGGCCACTTAATTTAGATAGTGTACACTGGTGGGTTCAACATCTTATAAAGGATCCATAGCAATTGCTATTCCTAGGTCCAAGTTCTTCAGTGGGGACCACTGAAGTACAATTCAGAAGGCAGGGGATGCATTGGGGGCATTAAAATACTTTCTCTTGGGCGAGTAATAGACTCCTCTTTATGCATTTTCTTCTCACTTGATCCCTTCCTCACCACCCTGCCCACAGCAAGAAGATGCCGTGCAATGTATATATTTAGGATACTGATGGAAAATCTGCTGTTGCATATGATGCGATTTCTTTCAATGTGCAATCAAGTACATTTTCTTCAAGGCATGAAGCTAAGCAATTTCTAAACCATGGGAAGAGCTTTAGATTCAGTCACCTTTGAGATACCAAGATACTGTCCATCAAAGTCAGTCTTCTTTAGTCCCAGTGCTCATATTTTGTGTGTGTATTGCTTTGTGTTACTGTGTATTTTGTCTTTGTCTACCTAGTCCTTTCTCTGGCACCTTTATCCAGGATGCAAGTGTTATGTTGCTTTGCAGAAGGTCCCAAGTTTCTGTATCAAGAGTCCAAAAGAAATCTGTTTTCCTAAGTGCCCAGCTTTGCTGCCAGTGAGAGGGTCTCCCCCTCCTCCCCTCTATCTTTTGCTTTGTGTGTGTTAATGAAATATATGTGCAGTCTTGGTACTGCTGCAAACTCGGGCATCTGGTGTCAAATCAGGAAGTGTCGGTGCCTGAATAGCAATAACATGTCCTCCTCATACAGAATGCATCTATTGTGGACCTGCTGCTGTTCGTTCCTGCTTGGCGGTGTATGCTCCCAAATAGTCCCGCTGAAACAACTGCAGCAAGGAATGGTTCATCTCCAGTGGGATTTGTAGTGTGAGGTTTGGAGGACATTTTCTTCAAGGCATGAAGTTAAGCAATATGTACATTGCTGAGAGCCATAATAACATTAGTATGTTTACAGCAAACTGCAGTGTGAAGTCTCAGACCAAGCAGCTTTTCAGCATTTTTAACAATTCTTGAATGTACTTTGAATGTATTCTTCCAAAAGATGGATTTTGCGCCCCTTCCCCCTCCCCCCGCAACACGTAATCTGAAAACCAACTTCAGACCTTCCTTGATGTAGATTAATGCACTAGGAATGGCATTTTATGAAAATACAGAAAATTAACCAACTAAATTTTTTAATTGCAAAATAAGATGAAGGTACTTCATACAAATGTCACTGACTCCTTGCTTGGTGGTATTTGTTCTTATATTTGGACCTGTGATCTAAGATCACGCATAGCAGAGTTTCTCTACCGACCTTGTTGCAGACAGTTTCTTCCTGAACATACAGCTTATTGTTCTCCAGATGTAATTAGACCAAGTATTATGACAGTTGGTAGGATTACAGCGCTTTGATAAATGACTTGTTTCTTAGAAGGGAAGGTTTGTGAAAACAAGACCATTCATCTCATTTCTCGCTCATTTCCTCTGCCCAACTTTCTTCTTGACAATATGCACATGGAGTTAGATGTGTCCTCAAGGAGAGATTTTGGTGTTTCCCATGGCTTATGGCCTATGGCTGTGGGTCCCTCCGAGTGGCAGCCCTGCCCTGGAGCATATCAGCTCTTCACCACAACATGGTGTCATTTACAAACTTGGCAAGAGGGCTTTCGTCAGCTCCTGCAGGTCTCCGATAAAGGTGTCGAAGAGGACAGGTCTCAGTACAGACTCCTGCAGTTCCCTGCTTGCTGCTGGCTTCCAGATACTCATTAACTCCTACCCTCTTGCCCACCTAGTTGTCGCCTCCCCTCTTCCAGACTGGTACAACATAAGCTGTATAAAAGATTGTGGGGAAGTGGGGTTGAAAGTCAAGGTGAATGACATCCACGGCTCTCCCCTCATCCACAGCTCTGGTTGTTCTCCCATAGCAAGCAATGAAGTTGGTCAGGCACAATTTGCCTTTGTTCAATCCATGCTGACTGGTCCCAGCTGCTGCCTTCTCCTCCAAGCCCCGTCCAAGAGGACTCACTCCATGACTTTCCCACCGACCAACACAAAGCTGACTGTTCCCCAGACTGTCTTTTTGGCCTTTTTTGATGATGGATGCAACACTTGCTTTTCTTCAGTCATTGGGGACCTCCTCGATCATAACATCTCAGAGATGACAAGAGTGGCATTCTATAATATTGGTTCTTTCTCTCGGCACCCGTAGGTGCAACTTCTCTGGTCCTGTGAGCTTGAAATCAAGAGATGGGATGAAAAATCTTTGATTTCTGGTCTTGTAACTGTTACTGAAACTGCATTGTGGAGGTCAGATGGACTCGGTGCTGTGTCTCTTCAGCCACAGTCACTGTGATGAACCCGATAGACCTGTGCTGCACATCAAGGGAACTAGTTTTGTCTCTCAGCACAAATTAGTCTTCTTCCAGGAGGTTTTGATGACTACTTCTCATTAGTTACTGTAGGTCTTTCTGGTCATGCTGAAACTTTAGTGCAATTGCAAGGTCTTTTGGAGATGGCTGCTTTTCCAAGCTGGTTGGAGCTAAGCATGAGGGCTTCCCTGTGAAGTTCTGCATGCTGGAGTTGATCATTTATCTATTTTCTGAGTAATATGTGTGTCAGAGCTCAAGACAGTAGCTTTCCAGAGGCTTGAACAATAGTGACTATCCATTCCACTTTACAGTGTATTTTTTTTATCTGAAATTGGGTTTTAGGCTTTCCTCTGTTGAGCTGTGTGACTGATCTTAAAAGCTTCTTGATATATTACCCAGGCCTATTAGATTTTGCTAGACCTCTCCATCACCAAGAATTGATTTCCCCCTCTTCCCCCCTTAATGCTTGAACTCAGAAGGCCCTTAGGGCTTCTGGCTTAATTAAAAATTAAATTTACAGATCATTTCTCAAATCATCCCTTAAGCAGCCAGTAATAATGATCACCTCTGAGTGGTGTGTGTCACTGTCATTTTAATGTGCTGTGTTGTAAATAGTAATGTGTCCCCTCTGTGAACCCTGTGTGGAGCAAGCTGCCCTATGCTGCTCTCTGTTTGTTTATGGGTATAATACAAAAATCGGTGTGTTTGGAGTCTTGGGGATCTATATGATACTGCATTTTGGTCTGGCTGCACATGCTGGTTAGACTAATTCATGTAACTTTTTTTCTTCTTACCATAGAGAAGGAAGGAGTGAATTGTCCTGCATTTATGAATGTTCCTGTTTGTTTTGAAAACTATTTTCATCTCGCCCAGTTGCTTGCCCTACAATTTGAAGACTTTTTTTTTTCCCCCTCCTCACTAGGATATTCAGTTTCTTAAAGTCCCTTTTCTTCCAGTTGAAAGGAGAGTCACGTTACATGAAGGGAATAGGAAAAGCTGCCAATCCAAACTGGTACAAAAGGTTCTTGCTGTCATGCTTCACAGTAAACACACTGCTGAGGGTCTGTTAGGTACTTCAGTGTTACAGGTGGCAGAGTTCATTGCATATAGATCATCCAACAAACTGAGTCCTCTCTTATGAGAGTTCTCTATAAGCCAATCCACTAATGGCTTTGTCTGTAAGTTTTTATTGCATGCTTTGCCTGAACTTATTTAATCTGTGAGGAATCTGCCAAGAGTTTTCTCTGATTATTTGCTCTTCATGCTATGTGATTTGTTGCATAAGGCATTTGCTATATCTACCTTTTTTTGTTATTTTGTGGGTTATCTGTATGTTTTGAAATAGAGAATTAACATTAATGAACGGTGAATACTTTTGCTGATGCACAAGTGTCTGTCCTCGTGCAAGGTAGGTATTTGTATGAAGCCACTTTCAAGCATTTGAGCAATAGCACACGGGTGATTGCTGCTCCGCTGAGCGTAGACCTGTACAAATGAGACATCTGGGGGCTCTATCTCCATGTTTGCTTTCTCATCAGATAAGTGTTTTTCTTCCCTTTGTATATTCGCTTGTCCTCTCAATTCCATATTGCATTTATTTTTATTTCCTTTCTGTATCCTTTTTCTCCATCATTCTAAAAGGCACTTACCTTAATATTTGAATTTGCTCTACCTTTTGAGTTAAACGTGCCTTTTTCTAACCTGACCTCAGTAGTCCTCTGTGAAGCCAGAAAAGGCTTGTGCTTGTTTCTTGATTTGGTCAGCTCGGCCATTTTTTATTGTTCCTCACAAACATTTTATGAAGCTGGCTGTGCTATGTCACACCTTTTGAGCTGTCATCGGTCGATCTGTGTCCAACAACCTCAGCTCCACCGATTAGAGCTGGGTCGTGTTGCTCCGATCTGTGGCTCAAGCGTGCTGCTCTCTTCCCTCTCCAGGCACTGCTCTGTTCTATTTCCAGATATATTTTTATTTGTTAAACTCCTAAAAGAAGGCTGATCAGAAGGCAGTCCCAAGGAGGATTTGGCCTAGAGATGCTTTGCCAGATCCTCTGCACTCAAGGTTGAATCTTGATGGGGACGAGCATTTAACAGCTCTGCAGGTGGTCTCTTTGCTGAAGTCCTGCAGTGATGGTGAAGAACAGGCTCAGGAAGAAAAAACACACCCTTTGAAGCCCTTTTTACCAGAGTAGTACATAGTTTAATAATTGTTTGAATTACTCCAGTGAAAGCCCCTTGCACTCTAAGAAACATCACTAGAGAAAAATAAGTTAGCCCCAGCTGAGTTGCCAAACCATTAACTGCAGCTACAGAAGCAACAGTGCCTGCTTGTGCCTGTGTGAAATAGCTATTCAACTGGTGGCATCAAAGGAGTGGCTATTCTCCGAATTCTCGGGGGAAAAAGAGGAAATGCTGGCTAGAGTATTTCGTAAAACATTCAGGGCCACTTTAAAACAGCGGCTTGAATCCACTGTGATTTGCAGAACCCTAAAACTTTCCCGGTGGAGGTTTGGGCTCCTGCCCAAAATGGGGGTCTTTGCATCACTACCTGCTGCAGATCCTCTGGAAACAGCCCAGAGAAACTCCTCCCCATCAACTGCAGTTGGTTTGAGCGATCCACAGCTCCTGATCCTGTTGCTGCTGGGGCTGAGGGGATGCGGTGGGGCCAAGGGGAAGGGCTGTCCTGGAGCCAGGAGTTGCTGAAGCTCCTCTGACAGATCATCTCAAGGGCAAATCAGCTGAGGAGCTGTGGAGCAGCACAGGCCAAAGAAAAATGTTTGTGGTTCCTCTCTTAGAGGTGCTATTGCACTACAGCAGATGCAGGCAGAGCAGTGTCTCAGTGCGCAGCCCCTGCAGTGGTTTGGGGTTTAAGAGGCAGGGTGCCATTAATCTTCTGTCGGCAATTAGTCATTTTTTCATTTCCTTTCCAGACGTGCAGGATAAACTCTGTATTACCATTTCCAGCTGCAGCAGTGCAGGAGTACTTGTCTAACCGTGTGCCACTGGCATACACGCGTTAAGTCCCTGATGAACATGTGGACGGGTCAGCTTTCACCAGGAGCTCTGTGTGGTTGGAGCCAGATGGACAGGTCAAGGTAAACTACCCCCACCCCACGCAAATAGCATGATAGCTCTTGAAATGAAGGAAACGGCTCTCCCCGAGTGAATCTGGAGTCTGCATGCGTGTATGCCACAGATGACTTCAGGGTTTTCTCGCAACTTGGGCTGTTGTACAGATAGAGTCAGGATTTGAGACATCTCTTGCATTATTAATTTGCTTTTCCCTGTTCTCTCCCTTTTCCTCACTTATGGATGCTAGTGCATGAAAAGTCCTAGCTCCTGATCCCAGCTAAGTCCAGGGGGTCATGAACTAATAGTTAAGGTTATTGGGATGGCAGCTTAGTTGATGTGCTGTTGTTTGAACTTACTTGATTGATGCTTCTACGTGCGAAGGCAGGAGAGCAGCATCCCTGCAGGCAGCTGGCTCGCCTAAGGCAGGCTGGGCATGGCAGCAATCTTCATTTTTCTCACATGGCTCAGGCCAGCACTGCCCTTGGTTTTCCCCCCTAGCATCTCACCAACGGTGCCTCCATATCATGTGGCTGCTGTTTGTGGCAGTATCTGCCAACACCACCACGCTGCTCTTGATACAAATACTTGGTGGAAGAAAAGTCCTTCTCTGGGCAGTCCATCTACGCCCACGGCAGAGGGGAAGGGATGCTGCTGGACTTGCTTGTGTAGCCTTAAATAACAGCCTGTTTTTCTGTGCTCTCTGGTAGTGTGTTATTTCCTACAGCAAAGTTGTATTTCAGAATAGCCCAGAAACATCTGATGGCCTGCAAAAGAGAAAAACTACAGATTGCAAGTACTCTGAAGTATTCTAAAGTAAATCTGTTATGTGTAACTGCAGAAGGAGATTATTGAATGTATCTAGAAATTATGCCTGTGGGGTTCCTGTCTTACGTTGGCTGAATGTTTCTGGGGTGTCCTGGGACTGGTTCAGCCCCCAAGGGAGCACGTGGACAGCTGAAATGTCATTGTACCCGAGATGTCCTCTCTCTCACTCTGCCTTGTAGGATCCTAGTTCCTCAAGACTATCTGATATGAACTGACTGAAACTTTGAAGTTTGGCAAGAAAACCCCCAACTCACAAGTTTCCCTGGAAGAAAGCTCTTTGGGGTGGGTGAGAAGGAGAATACTTGTGTGAGATCAGTCAAAACGGTGTTTTAATTTCTGATCTGCTATCATGAGGCGTACTCCCATGCCAAACTAAAAGGGATTCCAAGTGAAAAGTAGCATTAATAAGAAAAAAAGAGAAGATTTTTGCCATAATGCTTTTTTTTCTCACTCCTTCCACTTCTCCCTCCTCCTTCCCTGTGAAGTTCTGGTAAAAGTCACTGGGATCTTGCCAAGTATTTAGCAAGAAAATGGTTCAGTTCTAGTATTTTTTTGACATATCCATCACTGATCATTCTCTGGAGTCTGTCCTGTTTGCTCAACAGTCAGTTCTGCTCCAAGAGTCCACTCAAACTAGTTGCGCATATTTATAAATGATGGATTTAGACAATACCCAAAATAATTGTACAGTCCTGCTGTTTTGGTATAGTAACGTTCTACATTTACTTTGCATAGGCATAAAGGATTATGCCAGGTACACAGTGTATGGGACATGAACTGTGTCTTCCTTTAATGTGTATGTAGGCTGCCATCTGAGGTCATGGCAGGGCTGACTTTTCTGCGGAGGGAACAGTTGGGACTTGCTGGGCTTCAGGGGAGTTTATACCTCATTGAGTGAGCAACTGAATCTTCCAGTGCTGCTTTGAGGACTGGTTTTGAGTAGCTGTAGCCCGGGGCACTCATGGCGTTCGGATGCATCTTCCAGTGACGGATGCAATAGGCGTCATTGGCGCAGAAACATAATTATCCAACTATTCAACCAAATTGGCCTTCTTTTTTTGCATGTTGGGTGCAAACAGGGCTTCTGGGATTCAGAGCCACTGGTTCAGCTCTTGGGACTAGTTGGGTTTTGTGGATGTCCCAGTGCTGAAAGAATGACATTGACTTTAAACCTAGTAACTGTTGGATGTGTTCTTCCGTCCTTATCCCAGCTCCTTAGGAGCATCTGGCTTGCACCAGCTCAGCAGCAGGAGCAACATGGCTTTTCCTCCCTCCCCCAAGTTGGGCAACTCTGCTTTGTGTGTGTCCCTCCTGCCGAAGGCATCGCTGTCCCTCTCCCTGGTTGCAGGCTCTGCATCCAGGGCAGAGCTGGTTACCTGTAGACTGCTTGCAGAACAGGCTGTGAGCACTTTGCAAGGTGTCCACAGGCTGTCCTCTGCTCAGGTGGGCCAGAGACACTTTGCAGTGAAGCAGCAAAGAAGCTAGTATTCTCTGTAATGATAAAAATGCAAAGAAATGAATGTATGCGTGTATATATTTAACAAATAGAACTAAACCCTATTTTCCCCTCTGCCTTCTACTGTTTCTCCTCTCAACTTGTGTGCCACCAGTCCCACTTGGAGACCCAGTTCCATTAATGCCATGCTGACTGTTTATTTATACATATTTGTGTGAACGAAGTTGTTTAAGAGGAAAACATTGAAGTAGCCTCTGTACCGCACCATGCTGTTCTGTATCCAGTGCACCTAGGCTCTGCTGGAACAAGATAAGCGGAGCAGCCCTTTCAAGCTCCCCAGCAGAGCTCAGACGGTCATCTCGGGGGACTGCTTCGCCAGCAGAAGTTTGTACTCATCCTGTTGAGCCTTGTGTCTCGCATCCAAGCTTGTTTTCTCTCTACTGGCTTGAAGTAAATTAGCTTCTACTCTCTTTCTCTCTTCCCCCAGAAAAAAAAAAGGAAAGAATGGATAAGAGCTAGCTTGGGAACCGTTGCATGTGTGAATGCAATTTTAAAGTGGAGTTTATCTGGTTTTTTTGGAGGCTGCAGTTAGTCTGTGCAGCCGTGCTGTTTTGCTTGCTCCTACTTGCTCCTACCAGGCTCGCGTGTCAATGCTCCCAACAGCCTCGTGAAGGTCCAACCCTGTGTCCTGTCCTGCTGCAGCCGAATCCTAATGCAGCAAATTGGGAAAGTATCTCTTGCTTTCTCTGTTTGTGCCGAATGCTGCTATCAGCTTGGTTATTGCTCAGCCATGGTGATATTGCTGCTTGATTTATATGGCCTCTATCCTTCTTGCTCCTCTGCTGCTTGAGCACAGCCGTTATAAAAGCCATCTGCAGCTTGTGCCTTTATTCCTTGGGTTTCTAGGCTGGCAGATGGTATGGACAAAAAAAGAGCCTTCCTCTGTCTAAATTAAGCAATAACACAACAACTTCCAATCACATTCTTCTTATCACCTCGTGATCGCACTTCCATAAAATCCCCGTTTCCATAGCTAAGCATGATAGATATTTCTCAGCCTTATGGCTTGTGTTTGAAAGGAGTCTCTGTGCCACAAGCCCTAAAAGAATATTTCAAGAAATTACACACATGTCCTTGCCTCCCAATTTCCAGTTTGCAACAGCTCTGCTCAGCCAGCCATTTGTTGCTGCTAAAATAAAACATCGACAAATTCTCGTGTTTGATAGGGACTGGAGCTAGCAACAGCCTGGCTGACGTGCTGGTGGCTGGATGGGCTGTTCGCTGTCTCCTATGCCCTCATTTGGTGTGAGTTTGGGTACCATTGCAATTCAGAAATCTCATTTTAGAGGTTTTATCTTGTCACAGTAAAAAGAAATAATTTGATTCTGTTCAGTTACGGACTTTTTTTTTTTCTTTTGACCTGCTGGTTTATTATCGTTTCCTCATTTGGCCTAATTAAAGTGCTGTGTATAGCAGCTTGTTAGTCTTAACTACGTTCCTGCATTGCTCTGGGTAGTGCATCTTCACTGATCGCTTTAGCAGCAAGATTGGCCCTGGGCAAATAATTTGTAGCAAATCACTTGACTGACTGAACATCGCCTCCTTTTTTGGTTTATGAATCGTCTGTGGCAGATCGTTGTTCTCTCAAGCTTGTTTCTTGTAATGATTTCCCAACTAATTCCTGTGAATAATTTTTGGGCTGGGGTTGCTCACCCATGCTTCCTTGTGACTCGGCATTTGCAGTTCAAGCTGCTCCAACTGGACCTGTAATTTACATAAGATGCTTTGGTTCCCTGATTGAATCAGTATAACCAACTTCAACATCAATACTTAATATAAATTCCAGATTTTCTTGGGCATTCTGGATATTTTAGTCAATCTTTCAGCTTTACTAAAGACTTGCTTTGTTACATGTGGAAGTTGAACAAAATAATAGAAAGAAATTAATTATAGAAAATGTCTATGTTTTACCCTGGCTATTTTGTGTTATATACTTTTTTGCAATATTCCCTTGGTTCTGGTTCCCAGTCTCCCCATCACCCTGTGAAAGGAGCTGATTTTCTGTGACTCAAAGGGACACCCCACATCCAAAACCTGGGGAGCAGAGGTGATGCTTATGTATTCATGTGGCAGAAGAGACCTGTGGCCCAAGCTAAACTCTTCTGTCTTTAATCTGCAGCAAATGCTACAACTTGCCTGCAGAGACAAATAACTCCTTCTTGGTTTTGCCTGGGTGTGAGCAGGAGCAGATGAGTTTTGCAGCTAGCTTCCAGCAGCTGGCAAAGTGCTGGGGGTTCCGTGGTTCAGCACAGTCATGGAGGATCACGTCCAGTGCTGGGTCACTTCCAGCACTTGCGTCCCCCCCGCCTCCGCTGGTGCCTTCATCAGCTTGGGCAGCTCCGTGCCCTCCAGGTGAGAGGGTGCCTTTCTCCCCGAAGGAGGCATTTACTGTGCAGCAGGGGGTTAAGTTACTGCATAAATGAAAACAAAGTGCTTAGTTCCCTCCGCACAATGCTCTAATGGAAAAATATGCTGGCTATTTTCTGCTCTTCCCTCAAAAACAGATGTGTTTGTAAATTCTAAGCAAGTACTGACAGGTGACTAATTTATTTTTGTCAGCTTAGCAACAAAGGCTACCCTTTGCCACCATGTTCATTTGTTATGGCAGTGCGTTGGCTGACATTGAGATTCATTTGGGTTTTTAATATATCTCATTGATGCAGCATTGTAGCTATTCAGCTGCATTCCTCTCTTTTTCTTCCAAAACAAATTAATTTCTAATTTTTGCCCATTATTTCCTCAATCTTTTACATCTACAGACATGTGCATCTACAGACAGGCATTTACAATTTTCCTAAGGTGGTATGGCTAGCCTAAAGCTGCAGATCATTGCTGATTTCCACCTCTTTTTTTTCAATCCAAAATACAAGGAGAAATGGGAGAGGAAGAGAGACAGTTTGATTCTTTTTTCTTTTTCTTTTTTTTTTATTTTTCTGTTCTGGAAGATACAATGTGCCATTGCTGAAAATGATCAAGACTGATGTGCCAGCAAACGCATGACTATGTCAGTTAGCGGGTACTATGAAAGTTAGTCAGTGCCTGGAGCAGTGCCTACACCAAGATCTGTGCCGGCCGCTCCGGGCTGGTGTGAACCCAGTCAGCCCAGGCAGCACTGCGGGAAGCACAGAGCTCAGCGTGGGCAAACCCCACACATCATCATCCACCTTCTGGGGAGGCTGGAGCTCCTATTATTGTGGAGGGACATGTGGAACAGATTCATCTCTGCTCTGAAAAGTAAAGGGCTGGAAAAGTAAGGGATGGACTTCTTGCATTTCCTATGCATGCCCTGTGTAGCCCACTGATCCCATAACATGAGTGAAAATCATTCCCTTGACCTGCTCCTGCTGTCACCTAACAGTGGGTGTGATCCCAGGGGCAGCAGGACTCGCCAAGACGAGCTGATGCTCTGCTGGTCAGTCTGGGACTGGCTGCAGTGTTTGACTAGCAGTAGTGAAGCCAGGACGGGACAAAGGTGGTTCCTACGAGTCTTCCCACCACTGTGGGTTGGTAGTGGCCCAAGAGCACGTCACCCACCCAAAACGAGCCACTTGATGTCTTGTTCACACTGATGTGAAACAACAGTTACTCCCCCAGATGGGCTTTGCTCTGCTGGTGGCTGAAGTGAGCTGTGCTGAATCTTGTCCAACATTTCCAGGTGTCTGCTGCCCTGGGAGAGGTAACTTGCTGCCCTGCCTCCCAGTGCCTTTCTAGCACCTCACGTGGCCAAAGATCCATTCATCCCAGGTTTGACAGGTTTGCTCATTAGAGTTTCTTGTCACTGTCTGGCAGGAGCTCATGGTTGTAATACAGAAAAAGCCAGGGAACTTGACAGGCATCACTTTGTGCTTGTCTGTGTGCTATTTTCAGCATGTTAATGTGAGTAAGTATAGTAGCAGTCTTAGAGATTATTGGTTGAGATTTTTTCTTGCACACCATTCTTCAGTAAAGCAGATATGGAAATGGCTTGGACAGTTCTATGTCCTTTTACCTTCATGTGTCAGTTTAAATCTGCTGGATCTTTTTATTTATTTTCAACAAAGTTGCTGGGAACTTCCCCTAAACGTTATCAGCACTCACGTTGACACATATTTTTATAGCATGTTTCTAGACCCTTTAACTTCAACAAAACATTGAATAGTTCACGGATGGCGCCATTGCAATTATCTGTCCCCCGTGCGTTCCTCTCAGCTTTCAGACGCAAACCCCATGTTAACCATACATCATTATTAGACTGACTTCATAGCACTAATTGACACAGAATGAAATTCAGAGCAGGAAACAGAGAGGCTTTAGCATTCAGTATGAACAGACTGCAAATTAGCGTTACTGCTGTAAAGGGTAACTGAGATTGAAAACTGTTCTCTTACTACCATATAAGCTGAATGTTTCCTTTTTTTGGGGAAATAGCCATGACTGGCATCTAAAGAGTAGAGGGGATGCAAAGGGAAGAGTACCTCACCCTGAGGAAATCTTGTAGCAATATCTCACTGCTGTGAAGTGACTACGGATATATTAAAGAACATGTGCTGGTTGGATCAGATTAGACCCCTGTCCTACTGATGGGTTTCCTTTGTTCAAAGCAACATGTCTGCTTGGTGTCTACCCAAAAAGGTACAAGAGGCTGGATGTGCTAAGTGAGCTATCTTTTGTCATATTTCGAGTGTGGCAGTCTTGATGGTGTCTTATTATTTTATGGAGAACAATAACAATATGTGAAAGCTTACCTGACATCAATTTTTATAATCTTCAACTGGAATAAGTGAGTGCAAGTATTACTTGGTCTTCTGTATGCCTCGATAGGTCAAAAAGTATCTTCTGAATAGGGTGGAGATACCAGAAGAGGTCTTTGGGATTGCATATTAATGTCAGCCTTAATCAAAAGTGATCATCTGAACTTCCTAGGCAGCTGTGAAACTCCTGAACTAGGTCTTCAAAAAACCCCGAGTCTTATAGTCCCAGCTTAGTGAGCTGAAAGTCTGGGACATCTGAAGTCAAATCAGGGTAGGACTGAATGCCCAAGTGTATATGGGCACAAAATTTACTTCTATTTCTTACCTTTACACAGATTAGTATGACTGAAAGAAAAAATTATGGAGCAAGTCTTGCCTTTCAGAAATTTGTCTGGAGAAAGACCTTCTCAATTTTTTTGGCAATTTTCTTGTGTTAAGTGTTTACTGTAAACACTAGAAGTATCTATTAGACAGTTGAGTTCACTGAAAGTATGAAATTTTGGTCCAGGGTGAACAGATACTGAATGTTTGCTGCTGAAAGCAGACCACATCAGAATCATAATCTGCATTATGCAGATTTTCTCATGTAATGATGTGGCAATCTTTTCCATGGTTATAATATTAAAATTCTTTAAAACTACATTTTACCCTTAGTAGCAGTCTACAACAGTCCAAAAACATCAGTTGAAGGGTTAACAATACATATAAAAGCCAATAAAACAGTTACTCCTTGACAAACAAGGAGTTCATTAGAACAAGCTTATATACAAAAAATATCTTTTTCTTACCAGTTACTGTAGTGACGGCTCGTCCAAACCAAACACGCTGCCCATGTTTCAGCTGCAAGGTGAATTTCCATATGGCACGAGGTGCCGTTTCTGATGACATACACACATAGCCTGATAATATATTGCTTATTAGAATGCATGAAGATGCTGGAGGGTGTCCAGCCACACTTTTTTGCTTACAAGGGTGTTCAGACAGAGCTTTAGAAAAGCCGAGTGGACAGTTCACTAATGACAATGTACTGTACGAGCTTATGAAAGCAGGGAAGTGCTGTGCAAATGGTTCATTAATTTCACTATAAATGAACCATAGAATAGAAAACTGACTATTGGTGACTAGAATAATTTGACTAGGAGAAACACTCATACAAAAAACCCTTTTCATGTTATATGAAAAAGGTAAGTGCTTTAGAAAGATCAGTGTAAATGCTGCCTCACCCCATGAACCTTTAGCTTTTTGCTTCTCTGGGCTCCTTGCTCGTCTCTCGGCTGATGTGATGTAGCAGGAGCCCTTCAGAGGTTTGACCCCACCTTGTGAAATGAACCAAATCTGCTTTGCCCGTCTACAAATTACACTGCTGCAGAGAGAAGGGCTGAGTCCTGGTGTGATGAGAAGTCCTACTTTCTTACTCTTTCTGCAGAAAGTGGTACCTGAAAGCCAGAGCATGGTCTGAATCCCTTTCAGATTAAATTCCTGCTGCTGTCATGGTCTTTAGCAGCAAGTTTTCTAAGGTATTGAATTCAACACAAAAGTGGCCAAACTCTGTAACTTTAATTTGATAATAAAATACATCTTGTTTATAATTTCAAGTGGAAAGCTAATTCTGCGTCACCTGCAGAAAACATAAGAAATACATTGGCTGCTTCCCAGCCCACTGGCAGGTGTTATGTTAAAGAATGGACTTAGGATAGGTATTTCCAGCTCAGAAATGCATGCATAGTAGTGTGTGACCTCTTCTTCTGTCAGCTAAAAAAGGCAAATAGTGTACGTTTCACTTAATTTTTTAATTTTTGTTTTTCTTGATATGCATACCATCACACCAATTAAGTAATTTCTATCTCAGTTTAAAAAATAATTTATAGGCAGATTCTCCTGAGCTAAAGCATCTTTTGTGAAAGATTACAGTGAGAGTGCCTGTCTGCACTGTGATCAGACAGCTTGACTCTGAACAGCTGTATTTCATCTATTATGACTTCATGCTATGACTTGCTAACAGTAGTCTGTGTCGTGTCCCGTATCTGTACAATTAGCTTATCAGGAGATGTAAAATAATATAAATATTCAGCGATGAATTTAGAACTGACATATTGCAAAATACAGATGCTGAATTTCGAAACTGTGAAATGAACGGTTCACAGGGTCTGATACTAACCCCAACATTCAGAACATGTTTTTTTTTAATTCTGAAGGAAAATACCTTTCTTCATTGTCAGCATCTCCCTGGTGTGGGAAGCACTGGCCAGGTCCATCCTGAGCACCTAATGGTTGTGGGGAACCTCGTCCTAACGAAAGTGTCCTAATGTCATGATTTTAGCGAACCTCTCAAATTCAGCTGGACACCTTTCCAAAGGCCTAATCCTGACTGATCTTCAGCTGTGGAGAAGCTGTAAGGTGTGGACAGCCATGAATGTAGCAGGATTTAGCCTTGCTCATCAGAGCAGCCACTTCCATGTGGACTACTCAGCGTGAGGCTCTTGATTTTGAGAAGTGAAAGGCTCAGCAATCTCCAACCACCATATTTTGGTACTACCAAATAAGGCAATAGAATCAAGCAATGGAAAAGTTGAATTTTTAGAAGCTCAAAGTATTCGGAAAAGTGGTGGATGTGGGGGAGAGAAGGTATCTCACCTTCCTGTGGGCTTTGATCAGTGGCTTTACATCTGGGCAGCTGGTGGTGGGGCTGGCACTGGGGAAGGGACGAAGGGCTCTGGGTGCCCAGGGAGATCAGCAGGATATATATAACACCGCTGCGCTGTAAGAGTCTGCAGAGCTGAAAACAACAACTGAGCAAAGCTGGCTGTCGGGCAGTGAGCAAAAACAAGATGAAAGGTCCTCTGACAGCAATTACCCAGAAGTCACGCAGTGGCAGGGGCTCCTTGTTCTGCGGGGGGGTGATGCTGCCGTGCCGTGGAGAGTGGCTGCGCTGGGGTCCTGCTTTCTCAGCACCCTGGGCCCTTTGCAAGCTCCAGTGGCTTTGAGCAGTTTATGCCAGTGTAATGATATTGAACACAGTACTGGTATTAAATAATTATAGCGAGGTACAAGAACAACCCTAGCACTAGCCTGTTTTCAATATTTTGCAACAATTCCCTTTATTATTTCATTTAATTCGTCCCGGAGGTGGATTTAGAGTCTCTTTCTAGAAATCCAGTGTTTGTGCTGCACTTGTTGCTTCCTCCCCAGTGTTGTGATTTACAAGGTAGCTGCATGTATACTCATTACTGATAGCAGATTTGTTTTTATGCCATGTGCAAATTCTTTTGCTAAGAACCATGTGGTAACAAATTCTGTCACTTTGCTTTTTGGGTGGTTAATGCATTTGCCTAACTTCCCCTCCCCAAAGAGCAGAGGAACAGGGATTATGCACTTTAACCAGAGTGTGTGCTTAAAGCTTTTGGGATGGAGAGGAATATGTGTATCAAATGATACACACAAGGGCCAATGAGTCTTCCCTGACTAAATAAAAGGACAAACCAAGTCCCACAAACTTATCTTTGTAGTCACTAGGAATAACATCTCATAAAGGCCAAATTATTTTCCCAACCAAAGCAATAACATGGAGTTGATTCATACAAGTCACCAGTAGGTAGCCTTCAAACTATCATCCTGAACATTAGTTAAAGCTCTCCAAGTTGTTTTCCACAGCCTGCTGTGAAACACCCTCCAACATTGGAGTTTGGTAGTTCATAAAGAATTCAGGTGACCAATACCTGGTTGCATATTCTTAAACATGGTTAGTGGAGCGGGTAAAGAAGAGGATGTGATTATTAATCAGTGGTGTCTGAAGCTTTTATCTTTTAGTTTAATTGCCACGGCAGGAGGATGCCAGGGGGTTTAGTAGCTTATGTAAATAATTTCATGATTCATTTGTATTGCAGTTGCTTTTAGAAACCCTCGCTATGGACCAAAACCTAACTGTGATGCTCTAGAAACAGCAATGAGCACACTGCTCTGGAAGACCACCAGACTCACAGCCCTCACACTGGGCTCCTGCACTTAGGGCACAGAAAAACATTTAACACCTTTGCCCTTTGGAAGGAAAAAAAAAAAAAAAAAAGGAAGCACCATAGTTTGGGTGCAATTTTGCATTGAAGAGACATTTTTAACAAAGGGTGAAATCCGTTGTCCTTCAAAAGATGGTTTTGTTTACCTCAATCATGCTAAAATATTCATTAAAGACAGCAGAACTGCTTTGTATTATGCAAAGAAACTTTGTATTAAGTGTTGTCTGTATGTGTTCAGCATATGAATGCATAATGTTCTTAATACTCAGACGCTGCAAATAGTTGTTTTGAAAAAGGATCCCAATGACTTTCTAAAATGTGTATTTGATTAAAAAAATAAGCTCACAATTATATCAGCCCTCTGGATAATTTTCATATGAAAGACTGGACAAAATTTCCTCCCAAAGTTTTTCAGGAGTAAATTGATCTAAACAGAAAATATGAGATGGAAAAAACCCAATCAACTGCTGTAACTTTTCCACTAGTTATTCTCTCTTGTTGCTTTTACAGGCATCCCTGCGTGTTTCTTGGTTTTGTTTTTGTATAATATGGACCTTCTTGCTGGGCTGGTTCTCCCCAAATGTGCTCCCCAGGAAACACCTTGGTTGCAGTCTTCGAATATGAAGTAATGTCATTCTGGTCGCATTAGTCAAATTTTCCACTGAAGCAAATGAAAAATGCTCTGCAAAATTCACAGAAATAGTATATAATCCTCAGCCTAAGAAGCTAGGGAATTCCAAATTAAAATTGGCTTTGGACATGTGCGTTAGTAAACGTGAGATTGAGTTGGTGCCCTCTCACCCTGTACTTGTGTCCTACTGGCAAGATATTGTTTCTTTGAGCTTTTGCAACTTATAACAGTGCCTAATAATTTCTGAAAGAGGAGTAAAAAGAGATGACTTGATACCACTTAAGGACGTTTTTAGTCAAAATATTTTTTCCTTGGAATTTTCCCATTCCAGTTCTCTAACTTGAGTCTTTTTACTCCTCTAACAGCAGCTTAGTTATTAATAGCATTATTGAGGTGAAACAGTGGTAAATTTCAAACTATTTTTATTCATCGTGTCCTGAGCATGTTCTTCTGCCTTTTGTCATAATCTTCTACAGAGCTATGTGCAAGTGAGCACTTTCCTATTCCCCAACTGCTATAACTCAATGTTGATGGCTTTAAATAATGGGAAGCCATAAAATATGATGGAGTTAAGCAAATTCAGGTGGAAATAACGTGAAATATATTATATGGAGTAGATACAGATCTTAGTTTTGATTTTACCTGTCCATTGCTGCATTAAAAGAGGTTCCTTTTATGGTCCAAATCAACAAAATATAAAACAACTAACGGGAGATTTCCTCACTTTTGCCTGAGAAATGAATCAGTGATGCTCCTCTCCATATATCTTATTAAACAAAATATCATTTAATGTGTCTTTTATGTGAGGACATTTAAATATACTCGATGGCATTTAGTTTTCATTGCTATGAAGCGAGTTCACCAAGTTATGACTGAGGTTAGTCAGAATGAGCCATTAGGGAGGCTGTCGTGTGAAGGTAAATTGGTATCAGCACAAGCCTGGCTGGCGGCTATTTGTACACTGACACGTGTGCCGTGGGTGTTACTGAGAGGAGGAACGTAGGTTCCTCAGTACAAGTCTGCAGCTGCAGTTTTGTTCCTGTTTATGGCAAAACTTCAGTGGGGAAAACTCAGGT
Source organism: Fulmarus glacialis (assembly GCF_000690835.1). Taxonomy (NCBI): domain Eukaryota; kingdom Metazoa; phylum Chordata; class Aves; order Procellariiformes; family Procellariidae; genus Fulmarus; species Fulmarus glacialis. The sequence goes on from NW_009209211.1 coordinate 35,559, forward strand.
TATATGCCTTTTCTGTGATTTCAGGTGTGATCTCTGCAAGGACGCGATTACCTATCTTCCATTCTCAGGCATCCAGGCAGCCTGTGGTGCACACGGGGTTTATTCTGGCCTTTTTCAGATGGACAAATAGAGTGTAAGCTATCAAAGCAGCTCAGTGATGGGTCTAGATCGGCATTTCTCATCTTCTGCATCTATACATTGTATATACTCTAAATACTCTTTTGCGGTCATTTTGCTGCACGGTAAGCTGTATTTTAAGGTGTTCCCTACTCATGGCTGCTGAGTGACTGTGCATGCACGTGTGCGCGGCTCAGCTCAGTGAGATCTCGACCTGAAGTGGCAGAGGCGACAGAGAAAACGTGCCTCTGGGAAAGGGACACTGCATGGGGCCGCAACTGCTGCTTAATAAGAAAAGTACGCCTGTGCCAGAGTAGAGGATCTTTTGTTCAACACGCTACATAAATCAGAAGACAAGGATGAATAGCCGTGATTTATATTCTGTATTACTATGCACATGATGCTTTTTGCTGGAGAGAAGAGGAGCCAAAACAGGTGATATGTCTAAAAAGAAAGTCCGTGCTAACTGCTGGACCAAAGCCAGATGCATCCTTCACTGCATCACCTGCTGAAACTAGGAGCACAGGTGATGTGCTTCTTAATTGGGAGAGATGCTGATCTTCCTGCTCCTCCAATGACTAGCTGTGTGATTGAAGAAAAAATATAGCTTGATCTGTATGACCATTTAAAAAAATCATGGGGTTTTCATGTTGTCTGGGACAACCCTTTTACTGGAGTCTTAACCAAAAGAAGTGATGGCACTAAGCAGGCTCCTCACTTGGTCCTCACCTGCGTTGTCTGCGCTCGCTGCCTGACTCTGCATTTCCAGCACTTAGTGACTCTTTGGAAAAAATATCTCCAAGTAACAAGCTGTGCAGCAGTATTCTGTAAGTTTCTGCTGTAACCCTTCCTTCTACCACTTCTACTGTTTAAATTAAGCTCCAGGTTCACAGAGGCTCATAATCCCACAGCAAAGCCTGCATCTAACGCTTACCCAGGCCTATCTGAATTTTTTTTTCCTTTTTTGCTTAAGTTTTTCATCTTGAGACCTTTGAATCTGAATTTTGTAGTTCAGGTCCATCATTAGCCTGTAAATGGTATCACTGGCTTGGAGCATTTGACTGCTTCCCAAGTCTCTTGCCTTCCAAGCTGTGATGTGGTAGTTGAGATTTTAGGCCATTTAGCTGCAGTACCTTGCGCTAGAACTGGTATTTGCTCCCTTCCTAGGAGATACAGATTTGGGCCAGATGTTTGGCCTGGGTTACTAAAACTCAATGTGGGGCAGCACCTGGCTACTTGCTTATGGGGTGGAGGGGCCAGATGGGCTGCGCAGCAGCAATAAGTCGGTGGAGTTGCACTTCCTTGAGGTTGGTGAAGATGAATGTCCATCAGCTTGGCTCTGCCACAGGCAAAGCTGTTTTTTCTGTATTGCTCCTAAAAGGAGCCTGAAGCGAGTAGCTCAGACATATGACACTAGGGGAGATGAAGACACCCAATCCTCCCCCAAGCAATTTTGGTCTTGCCAAGTATTCTGCTTTCTATGAAAATGAGTATTTCCTGAGCTGGAGAATTAGGGGTGAAATGCCATTCTGGAAAGGGTTTCTTGCACCTTTTTTTCTGCATATTTTCAATTCAGTATTTTGTAAAAGGTCTCATTGTTACTCTACTGCAGACCAAAATTTAAAGAGCTGGTATCGGCGCTTTTCACCAAGCGGAGATCTTTCCTGATATTAGTATTCCATGGAGCTATTGAAACATGCCCTGTGCACTGCTCTATAAGGGATGATTAAGTTCTCATTGCTTAAGATGAGGGATTTTGCCACAGGTGTTCCCAGCCAGCATGTACATGCTCCTGTACAGGGTGCAGTGTGTTGTGGCTGTCTTTGATCTGGTTGTTTTCTGCCTTCTGTCCTGGAGGAAACTGCACTTCTGTAGCGCTAAGGTTATACAAAAATTATATGCTTTAGATGTCTTCAGCCAGAAAGACATGACAGACCATGCCATGAATATTACTAAGATACCAGCTTGGAACTTGGAGTACTTCTTGCTCCAGACAAATATTCAGTTGTAGGTTTTTCTGTGGCTGCAGTGATGGATGCTGCAAGGGGAAAAATATCCTTCAAGCTCCTTCTCCAGTTACTCGAAAGAGAAGGGTAAAGAATATTTATAAATGCTCCTAGAGGTTTGAGAGAGAAGAGAGGTTTGAAGGACTGTAGATACAACTATTCTTTAATAGAAAAGTGAAGTGTAAATCATAGTCGGATGAGAACCTGTTGTGGTCATTCCCCACTGGCTTCCCCGTGCCGTGAAAGGACTGTTGCAATGAGCCTCGCTCCTCTCTCTCTGCTCTGTGTTTTGTTGAACTGTTTTCGCTGTAAATTGAAAATGGGACATCTGTAATGTGGAGACATTCTGGCAGGCAGGGTGTCAGAAAATCCGTGTATAATGCTCTTGTAATGATGTTTTCTAGGGGCTGCAGCTTTTGTCAAATGAGCACAGACATCCGTCTATGGTAATGTTCCATCAATACATGTATTTGGCCAAATCACTGGGCAACGCAACACGTGGGCTGAATAGGCTTTAGCTTAGAGTTGAACATTCAGTTTATCTGTTTTGGCAGAAAAAGATGAATTTCTGGTATTCCTTATTTTTTTTATGATAGCTGTTTCCTAAGCCATCCTTACCTTCCTTTTATGAGCCTCAGGATGACTGGGAGAAAGTGTGTACTTCAAATAGCCCCTCTGTTGTTTGGTAGAGCTTTGGGTTCTGGTTTTGCACAAATGTTGCTGTGTTGGTTCCCATCGTCTTCATATCCTTGGCACCCCATTTTGTTCTCGTTACGCAAGGTGTTTGTGATACGCTGTGCAGTCTGGATGAGTTCTCCTCGGGTCTGCTATTGCCATATGTCTAATGGCAGATAAGCAGTATGCAGCTTGTTACCTCGACAGAGAGACAGAGCCTTACTGCGGTCAGTGGAGCCACAATGATTTATATTAGCTGAGTCTAGAGCATCATTACAAGTTTTTTGTTTGCTTAATGCACTTTCCTAAAACTGAGCTGCTGGGCAAGGGGGTTGGGTTAGTTTTTGAGGTTGTGGTGGTGGTTTGAGCAATTGGATCAGCAGAAGGTACTTCTGATCAGTTTTTAACTCTGGCCTCACTTCTAGCTGCTGTTGTACCCCGGCACTAACTCTGTTCCTCTTGTAGGGAGATTAATAGAATGACATTGGAATACTGGAGTACTCAGAAATACAGGGAGGAGCTATGCTCACACCCTGAAGGTCTCTCCAGCTATCATCAGTTCACCAAGGCAGCACGTGGTAATCTCCTAAAAGAGTACATTTCTGCCTCTCAGCTGAAAACACATTTACTCCGATCTTTTTGTGGCATCTCTTTACTACAGAATGCTGAAGTTCTCTTGTGTAGATTTGTTTTGTTATTTTCACCATCTGACTGCTCTAATCTGTCAGATTTACGATCTGATTATTTTACTTTGTTGTTAGATCCCAAATTATTTAACACTGCAATGATGCTGGCTCATTAGCAATATTCATTGGGGTCATCCCACACAGGAAAGCATATCATCAACCTGAGGACATGGATTTCCTTTTTATATTATCACATTATTCACTTGTCCTTCCCATCTCACTGACACTGTGTTACTCCGTAACGTCAAAAGAGTCCACTTAGCTGTCTCACTTGCTACACATTCTCCATCATCAGTTCCCATATGTGTTGTTTTAATGTTTTTTTGCACTGGGCAGTACGATCTGCCGCTGCGCTCACATCTTTCCTGAGCCCTCTGCCTTTGCTACTTGTATGCAAAGCAGTATTCATGGTGTCACTGCGGGAATCATTTGATTTATTTTGCATGCAAGAGAGATACATCTCATTGAGTTCTCCTACTTTGGCAATAACTAGGTATCAATATATCAATTGTCAGGTCAAGTCTCCTGAATAATATCTGCCTGAGCCTGCTGTTTCTTTATTTGTTAATAAAGCAATTTTTCCTCGTATCATCTTGCAAAGCGTTATTACTCAGAGGTTGTGTTTTCTTTATGTTGTGGCTCTGAGTCTCATTTCAAAACAAACCTCTAAGCCCCAGTTGTGATGGGATTGTCTGTCAGAGCCGGTGTTTATCAAACACTGCCTTCTTCCTCTGTAAAATGTTAACCTACATTACCTTATCGTGCTGTGTGTCTCAGACACTTCAAGAGCCTCATGACTATGCATCATGGTCTGAGGCAGCTGCTAACTCATGTGCTGGACACTAGATATCACCTGAAATTTTGAAAAATGTCTCGTTTTGGGTGTTTTTGATATTTCTGCCGTGTGTTAGATTACCTGAAGTGAGTGAGCAGGAGCTCTAGTGAAATACTACCATCCTGGTTTTCATAATTGCGTTGGGGTTCCCCAGGTCACCCACTCTTCATATGAGTCTGTGGAAAGCCAAAGCTTGCCTGGTCCTGGAAGTGGTACCACTCTACTCATCTAACTCAGCCCATGAAACACAAGACCAAAGACTTCCTCAGGTTAATTCTTGCCTGGATTATGTCACCTGCTGCAGTGAACAGGAGCCAAGTGAAGTGTGCAGCAATTTATTTTTTCTGGGGTAGTCTAGGCTGCCCATCCTTGAGTATCTGAGAGCTGTAAACAAGCCTTTTTCCCCATCAAGTAACCAGACATATATCTGATGTAGTGCCACCGAGAGTTGGGAAATGCCCCTCATCCATGGCCAGTTAGGTGTTTCCATCACTTGGCTGGAGGTTTGGGAAAGGGTTACAGGACAGGCAGCTGAGTCCTGCATATGGAGCA
>NW_009209211.1:40444-56133 GCF_000690835.1 Fulmarus glacialis
TATTGCCAATGTTTTAGAGTTCACCCCATCTGTCAGATAAAAGTCAAAAGGAATGTATTAAAATTCCCCAAAATACATTTGACCTTGTCAAAACACTTTCATCTCCTTGACCTTCATTTCACCAGTGTCTTTCATGTTTCAACTCACAGCCAAATTTTGAAGCTTGAGAATTTCCCAGGGACGGATTTTCTTTCCTGTCAGCTCTCTGCTCTGCACTGGAGTCTTTCCAGTATGAGGACACGGTGGCTTGTGGTGGCCTCCCGGGGGAGGGAGGTCTGAACCTCTGTGAGTGTCTGTCAGCAGGAGTTGCTGGGACTCTGCTTTCTTGAATCAGGTGTTTAGTAAGGCAGGACTGATGCACCAACCAGGCCTCTTCAGGGTCACACCAGCTCCCTAAAGGAGCGGTGGGCATGAGCAGAAGTATTTTAACAGTGGTACAACAGTAAGAATGATGAGCTACAGACACTGAGAATAGAAAGGTGCAAACCAAAACAGGGATGCACTTTCTTCACTGTAAGGAGTGGGAGGTCTCCTAGTGGTGTAGGTGCTGTGCAGTCAAGCAGGATCCTCTCAGTGGTGCTTTAAGGTGACGGTATAGGTAGTAGATACAAAGGAGGGGGCAGTGGTCAGCATTTTGGTCATGGTGCTGATCAGAATTGTTCTCGCTTATCAGATATGCCCGGACCTCCTTTGCCGCAGCTGCCTTGGCCTGTGCATTTTGTAACCCTCACAATGACATTTCCCAGTGATGACCAAAACAATAAAGACATCAGCCTTCCTCTCGACTAAAAGACACTAAGGGGAGCAACAGCAGTTTAAAGCTGTTTAAAGCCCAAATCCTGGTTGTTCCTCCTAAGCCTTCCATTTAGGATTATTTGAATTGATGCACATTGCTGTCTGAGAAGTTTCTTGCTACAGGCGCTGTATTGACATTACCAGTATCTACTGCTTCCGCAAGAAAGCAAGCAGCTTGGACAAGGGCTTTGAAAGTATCAGTCTGTTCAGGAGGCAGACAGAGTTGGGAATTGAAGCCAGATGTCACAAGTGTGTTAACATTTCATTTAATCGCAAACCGTTCTCTCTTGCAAGGACCATCTCAGTAATATGGCCAGAATAGCCACTTCCACTGAAGTCTAAAGACTGGTATTCTATTTAGGGTTATCATTCAGTATGCACTGATGAGCTAGAAGAAGCCTGAAGGGAAAATAAATGTAAGAAAGTAATTCTTAATGTTAGAGATGCCCGGGTTATACACATGAAGAATGTTATTCTGAGATTTTGCTTTCCTTTAAGGGGAGACACATGTGTAAATATATATAATAAATGGGGAGAAAAAATTAATGAGCCTTTAAAACAAACAAACAAAAGAACCCAGATCCCTAACATGACTTGGTGCACGCGGTAGTCTGTAAGCAGTTTGTTATAGTTGTCCTTCAAAGTAGTTCCCAGGTTGGGATTGCAAACAATTTGGAAACAAATGATTTAGTGAGAAGAAATAAAGAGTATGGCATCCAAAAGTGAAATAAATCCCTTAGTGCTTGATCTGGAGTGGAGGAAATTCTTGGGAATGTCTCCAGGTCAGAACAAATCAAACAGGAGTTTGATTTAGCAATACCAAAACCCAACCCGCCCTGCTGTGGGTTACATTAATTGTAACTACCCAATACCGTTGCTGTCGCAAGGTGGCTATGCACTGCTCTCCTCTGTGGGGGTTGCTGTTGTGAGGCTCATAAGATTGGGATTACAGCTGTCCTGGGAAATGAAGGGATAATGACACTCATTTGTATGCACTTCAATTGTGGAGTTGTTGGGTCTCAAATTGGGAAGAATGGCAAAACCTCTGTTTAACTAGAATTAGTTTCTTTACACGAAATGGAGAGAGACTTAACTTGGTTAATTTAAGTCTGCTTCCTGCCTTTCATTAGCAAATAGAAGCTTCTTTGTACGCTGGGGTGGGGGACAGTGAGGTAGGGAGAGAGATATCAAAGGCTGCTGTTTTCTGCTGGGTGGTTTTCCAGATCAAGCCCGCAGGAAGCGGCTGGGACACTGGAACTGCTGCGAGGGGACTCAGACATGGACCGAGGCTGGCAGGTTTGTGCCCCAGGCTCCATGAGAAGACTTACTCAGAAACTATTTTTGTTTAAAGCAGTTCTCACTTTCTGCATTATTCAAGACTTCAGGCATTTTGCAGAGTCCCTCCTGCATCCCCTGCTGCAAACAAAGGCCCATCTGTGACCTGGCTCCTGGCCGCTGTGTACGGCGAGGGGAACTTTTGTCCTTCCTAAGTTACAGATGAAACCGAAAAATCAAAAAGAGACCTTGGTACTGAGGAGTCCTGAGGCTGGGGACAGTGCAGATTTGCCCTGGAGTTTTGTCACGGTCTTAAGAGGATGCAAACATTTGTATGAATCTTAATAGCTCTGTATTTTAGAAAAAGCTGTATCCAACTTCATACCATCTAGCACATGCAATCTGAAGTTAGACCAAGGCAATGTTTTTTTGTTTCTTTTTTCCCCTTTTTGCTCAGGAAAAAGTTGTCTGCAAGAAATATCATTCTTTTCCTAGTAAAATTGCTGATCTCGGGGTCCTTCGTTAATCTTAGAAGAACCATGTGTATATTAGGCTATGCAGACTGCATGTTGTTTAACTTCCTAGCAGACATAGGTCTCCATTTATTGTCACGAAGAAGGTTCAAGGCTATTTTCTGACAGGGAATCAAGGAAAGCAAGAATTTCTCGGAGGTTTCTTGTGCCTTTGCAGAAGGGAGGCTGAATGGTGCAGGACACAAAGTGAGCATTGCATCAGAGCCGGTTGCCAGACCAGAATATTGCTGTGCTTGGTGCAGTGTCTTTAGGACAGAAAGCCTTGGGTAATCATGTTGGATAGGCAGACAGCATAAAGATGTTGGGTTTATTTAATTTTAATTATGGGGTTTCTTTAATTGTGGCACTGATGAAAAGGTCATACATGGACCGCACCAGTGAAGCTGTGTAAAGACACCCGATGGAAATGAAAAGAGCACTCTTAGCCTTTCCCTTCTCTAAATCCCCAGTGCCCATCCCTGGATGCCATGGGCAGAAGCAGGGAAATGTTGAGTGGCTCTTGAAAGCCGCGAGAGCCTTTCTGAACATTGCTGTTCTCTGGCAAAGCACGTTCTCACACAGTCCTTTGGTGACCAGGATTGCTCTGCTCGGTGCTTAACCCTGAACGTCTGTGATTTGAAACCCTCTGTGGGGTGAAGAGGATCAGAAACATCACTATAAAACCAGCATTAAAAGAGATGCTTTTAAAAAGCATAAATACAAAAAGGAATGGGAATCTTGCACTGAATCATTTCCTACAGAAAGGAAAGTTGTGGACCGAACCCTCTCGACTTCGCCATGAGTCACAGCCTCCCAGCCACACTCTGGTCAGGAGAAGGGGAGGGCTGACCTCACAGCCGTGACTTTCAGTTCAAAATGATCAACTCTTTCTTGGAAGTCTTCTGGAGATGACTCACAGCTCTCCCTTCACTCTACAGCCCGCAAGCAAAAACATGCTCTGGCAAGAGAGCTAGTGAAGGTATCTGCCACAGACCATCGGGCTTTTATTGAGGATGAAAACTGTCAGTCACTTGTTGAGTTGTGCAGTCTATAAGCATGACAAGCCCTGTTTCCCATTATTTTGGAGAAAAGAAAAAGAATCAGGAAAAGAAAGTGATTTTTTGAACTGAAACAAGTCTGGTTTGATTTTACAATTTCAAATTGCAACAGTTTCCAATTTTATTTTTTTCCCCGTGAGCTGTTAATCCTCCACTGGAATATGAATGCAGTGGGTTCCCAGAGATGACTGAGATGTGGCTCTGCAGCCCGCTCTGCAGGACTTCTCATGACGGGTAGGTGCAGAGTGGCTGTCTCTGGGGCACGTGCCTTAGGTGGGGTAACTGAATGGTTGCTATTTTTAAAGGGAGGCAGGTCACTAGCAGACAGGGGGACATGTTTTTCCCGCATACTAGGTGACAAAACATGATTCAAGAACTCATCTTTTACTGCGGTTTGGGAAACTAATGAGGATCACGGATAGGAAAATAGACGAAAGATCTAGTCTCCCAGAGAAATCCTGGAGTGAGATGGTGTACTGAGGCTTTTCTGTAGGAACTGTGGGATGGTTCCTGTATTCCAGAACTGTTCCACTTCCCAAATCCCATTGAACACTCTTCCTCTTGTCCATGGAGTTTGCCGAGTACTCTCTTCAGGCCTGGGAGGAATCAGAGCCGCAGTATGGAGCAGCAAATGCAGGTAGGACTGCTTGCACATCCCCTCTCTCGGAGAGCAGAGAGTGATCCTGCTGCACCCACTGTTGAACGAGGCAGAGATGCTGTGGGCTGGCAGGAGGCTCTGCCGATAACCAAGCGGTGTCGTAAGCCCAGGGGCTGCTCTGAGCTGCTGCTGAGCCCTCCTGCGGTATTGGGAATGGTACCACTGCGTGTAGCGGGGGACAGCGTCAGATGTGGGGGATATTAGAAACCTCAGTTAGGCAGGTGCAAATGCAGTAAAGATGATCATTCAAATACATTGGACCATGAGTAAATTTTGAGCAAGTGTGTGGTGTTGTAAAGGAAAAGAAGATAGTGGTCTGAATGGAGGAACAGAGTTGCCAAAGGCTCCAAGAAAGCTGGAAGAGGTTTAAACAGTATTTTCCTCTGCATTTGTATGTGCTGAGCACCACTGCAAAGGAAGATGGTCAGAGGTAATGTTTCTCAGGGTGATAGCCCTGATGTACTTCATGTATTTGAATAGTGTTGGGGTAAAACAGAGCATGGTCTGGGTCAGTGTACTGAAAAGGTTTCACGTCTCAGAGAGGATGATTTTTAACTGAAGGGCATGGAAGATGCATGGGGCTGCAGCAGAACCGATGAGTGACTGAGGTTGAAGAGTCCAGCTGGAAATTTTGGCAGGGCTAACGGAGTATGCGATGAAAGACTGGATTAGGACCGGGACCTGGAACAAAACAGCCTGAGATAATCTGTTGGAAGATCTTGAATTAACCTGTGACAATCAGCTTCCCGTGGAGCACAAGCTGCCGGTTTGACCTCCCCTGCTGGGTGGGTGACCCGGCACGCTGGCGGGGTGGATGTGAGCAAAGCTCTGGAACTCTGCAGAGAGGAGCTGATGCAGAGGGTCCTGCAGTGCTCAGCGTCAGAGCCCACAGAAACTGCTGGGTGGAAACGGAGAAGCGTTTTCCAGCACCAGCGTGGTAATGCACGGGCGATGACAGCCCGAACTGCACAGGATTATCCATCAGATGAATGTTATTGTTGCAGCAGAAGATGAATGAGCTAGCATCCTGAAAGCAAAAGGGACACTTACTGATTTTAAATTGAAACTTGATACACAATCCCATGTGTTACTAGAGACAGCATTCGCAGTACTGAAAGGGAAGTTATATGGAGTGGAAGGTGAGCAGGTTTTGGTGGGTCAGCTAAAGGAATACAAACTAAAGGAGGCAGGGGCAGATAACTGGAAATGGTTTTGCACTAGGAAAAGTGCTTGTTACTGTGCTAAGTGTATTCAAGTCCTTGGTGTTTTTAAATCTGTGAGTTAGTTCACTGAAAGGTCAGGGACTGAATAAATGAGGGGGAATTTGAGGATGTCTCCAGGGAACGAGAAACTCTCAACCGAACATGCCTAGAGCTGAGAATGCCCTGCTGCCCAAAGCCACCTTTCCCTTCCCTAAGGCAGGAATAAGTTGGATTTCTACTGTTGGTGTCAGATGCTGATAATAAGTGTGTTCACTTTGGGTTTTATTGGTTATAGCAGGGGAGAAAAATGGAATATTTAGCTAGTGCTGAAAGAGGTAAATTAAAAGTAAAAAATCTCCACTGCTGCCAGAAAATCTGATTTGCTGGTTTGAGAGGAAGCAAAGCAGTAGGGGCTGCTGTGGGCAGTGTCGCTTCGTCTCCCTTGCACCAAGCTGCGTGTTCAGCACTGCCATACCTGCAGCAAAGCACCAGGATCACTGTGGGAATCTCCTTCTCCCACAGATGAAAGCTTGAGAGCTTCCCTGTCATTCTCTGGGGTACACACTTGAAAAACTGGGATGTGTAAGGCTTTGCAGGGAGCTTTTAGGGTCAGCAGAATTGGCTGTTCTTGCTCTGTAAGGGCCTCAAGAGCTGGACATGTAGCACAAAAGTAAGAAGGGTCCCAACCTCATGCAGAACGAGCATGATGTGCAGGGCTGACTGTTTGTTAGAGGAATGAACGGCAGCTTGTACCTGACTGGCCTTTCACATCTCGTGGAGGGATGTATGCAGGCATCCATCTAGTAGCACATGTTTTAAAATGGATGCAAATAAATATGGCAGTATATATAGTAGACCAGAGCAGACTGAATCAGTGAACTCTGCAAGAGTGAACAGCCAGCTCCAGAAAAGAAGGATGCTGCGGCATGTGATGTTCTCCGGTCTTTGTTTCCCTTCAGTAATGGTGACTAAGGTTCAGTTATTTATGTCCTTGATAATAAATATTGGGAGGCAATCATCATAAGAGCAGGCGGTATCTCAGATATTTAAAATCTCAGTAAAATGTTCTGCTCTTTACATCTTTGAAAGAAGCAAGGACAGAATGAGCTTGCGTATGCAAATGGGGATCTACATTAGCGACATGTGAATTAGCCAGGCTTGCTGCGGATGGGAGCTACTCATTGTCTGTCACTGAAAATACACGACTTTCTATCACACCGCTCGTCTGAGTGCTCAGATAGGGCGTGAGAGGGAGGATTGTGTTTTCTTTCTCTTTTTTTGTTTCTAATGATTGCTTTTTTAGCACAACTGAATGGGAAATAACGTTTGTTTCCAGAAATGGGTTTGCAGGAACTCCTAGGAGGCATTGCAAACACTCAGGCATTCAGGCACACCCTACAAAGAATAAATGGGGAATTGATACATACGAATAGAGCATGGGTCTGAATAATCGTCCTCCCAAACTCTCCAGGGAATGCTGTTAGAGTCTGAATGCTGACGGAGGAGAAGTAGGATTTATTCGGTGAAGATTCACTTGCCATAAATAAATAAAAATAAATAAGAAAGCTAAATTAGTAATGAATAGTTCAGCCAGCTCTAATGCTAAATAAACATGCTGAATTGTAATGAAAATACTAAAGCCTGTTTGAACTGGAGCTAGAAATCCAAGGAGAAATAACTGTGTGGCACATAAATTAGCACTCATGATAAAATATAAATATATGATATAAAATACAGATTTTTTTTTTATTTTTATTTTTTTTACCTCATGAGATTTTAAAGATTAATCTGTTCCCTGTGTTTGGAAGGCTTGAACTAGACCTTATTCAATGCTATACAGTGACATAAATCACTGAAGACTTATAAAATTCCTTGATGTATGCTTTTGGACAGTAACTATATTTGTAGAGGCTCTCATGGGGGTGCATTTATACTGATATGAGAGTGTTTTAAATTCAAATAGCTATCTCCATATAAAGCATTTTTATAGGATTTTCCACACTATGGGGGGTTGCACGACTTTAATTATACAACTGAAGCTGAATTGGTAAAACTTATATGCAAAGATAAGCCCTTTAGCAAGGCAGACTCCTGCACTTGAACTTAAAAGAAAAGAATTTTCCTCTTGTGAGTTCCCCCGGGAACAGCTGGAAAAAATCAATAGCTGCTCCGCCACGCAGGAGGGACTCTGCTGCGCAGCCAGCCCGGGGAGCAGCACGGCGCTTGTGTTTGCTTGCGCTCTGATCCCGGCACAGCTGAGGTGACCCACCTCTGGGTGGCACGAGGCTGCTCAGGGGCCACCAAGTACCAATCAGCCTCTTGCGGCCACTTTAGGCCTTTTATTAAATTCTGTAGATCTGCACTGGGGCTGCAAACTGTGGTGTGAGTCAAAGCCTTCAGAGCAGCTTGAGTGAAACTGTGCTTTCGAGGCAAAGAAAAGCAATGTGCAAATGGAGCTCTCAAAAGGGGGTCAGTAATATTTTCTTTGGAGAAAGTGCGGCTGCCCTTTTATTGAGGGCAAAACCCTCGTGTGATGGGGTGGGACTGGCTTCAGGACTGCATGGGGCCAGTCCTGGTTGATGGGTTGGTGATGACCAGCAGTGGTGGTGCTTTGGTCTCTCTGGCTTGTTGACCAAGAGAAACTGAAATGCTCTGTGGGATTAGAAGTGCTTTGGAGGTTAAGCAGCAGCTGGAAATTGATACCGATATCCCAGTGGCGGACAGGAGTGTCTCAACGTGCAAATTGGCAATTACGTGCCTCTAAGGGTGTGGCAGCATGCTGGCGGTGATAGGGAAAAGATTCAGTAAGATTCACTAGTTCATCTGATAAAAATAGGATTGTCTCCATCCCGAAGTTCTGCAAAGCAGCTCTTGGAGGCAGAATATATCTGTGTTCTCTGCGCTACACAACAAACAGAATATAAGAACTTAGAAGAAACTGGTAAAGTATGTATTCTCCCGACGTGAACTGAAAATGAAAAAATGAGAGCTTTTTGCTTTATTATAATAGCATGGAGCAGAGTGAAATAATGGCTCTGCATATGAAATAGAGTTAGGAGGATAATCAACCCAAACCTCCTATGATCCTACAATAGAGGCACCAACACTGGAAGCAGGCAGGAGAGTTAATAAATTAAGGTGCAACTAAAATAGATTCATGGTCATTTAACAACATGTCAGGTTTCCTAAAGAAATGACTATAATGTGTTTAAGTCTATTGTACAAATAAATTTAAACAGAAAAGAATGAAGGAAGGAGAAAATGGGAGAAGATTTATTGCAGCAAGCAGCTGAGGTCAACTTACTTTCACAGGAGAACAGGAGAAGAAACGGCACACGCGTGCCAGAAGGTGGCTGTAGCACTTCCTCCTTCCCTTGGTAGGAAGTAAAACACACTGAGAAAGTATCTGAATACCCTTATGGTGAGTTGTTCAAGTGCCTGGGAATGGCTAAATGTGATTTCTCATCTTGAATTTTCCTGGAGCAGTCATTTTCTGCCTCATGTCATGAGAACCAACCCCAGCCCTCCTGCTCTGAGTATTGGCTCTGGGGCTTGGCTGTCCAGCAAACGTTCACGTGGGTTTGGGTTTTTTTTGTTTTGTTAGTTGTTTTTTGGGGGGCAGGTAGAATAAACTTGGCCTGTTGATTTATTTATTTTTGTTCCCCCTGCATTGTTGTCAGCTTGTGAGAAATCGCCATGTCCACTGGGTTTCCCATTGAAGGATGGTAATCATCAATCCATCTCAGACAGAATAGATGCAGCCAGCGATTCTCCGCCTGCTGGGAATCCATCTCTGTCTGCAGACCTTGCCTAGGTACTTCAAGAAAAATATATACAGCTATATAACTATACAAATAGTTACTTTTAAGCTCTGTCCTAAAGAGAAGCGGGGGCAATTCAGAGGTGCCTATGCAGGCACTCAGGTGGTTTTTAAGTTAGCCAAGGAAATGGCTGGCTGGATGTTGGGAATGCTTTAGCAGAGGTTTACAGACAGAATATAAAGACCCATTTTGCTGAATGGGCACTTACAGACGGAGCCCTCTCTGACAGACACAATCCAAGCACAAAGCTTTGCATTGCAGGGTTTCAGCATAATTGGGTAGGGCACAAAGTCGTTCCTGCTGTGCTGAAGGCTGAAGTTGCTCTGCCTTTTCCTTCCCCTCCCAAGAGCCGTTGCACGTGGATCGCCTGTTTCAGTGCCTCTGCCCCTGCCATCGCACCCCTGAGCAAGGCACCAAGCAAGGCCTGGGCAGCCCCTGCATGAACATCAGATATTGCTGGCAAGGTTAATCCTCACACCTCACCCGAGGCATGTGCAGGGCCTTTCAGAATGAAATATTCTTCATTCTTGCACTCTGGACAGTAAAACATGAACTGGGGGGAGTACCGCAATTGCAGGGAGGACCCTCGTTGGTGCAGTTTTCCTCCTACGTTTCCCCTCTGTGTAGGGCTGCACCAGCTCTGCTGCCTTTCGTGGTGAGAAAAGCGGGGAATAATTTTATTTCTTACAGTGATACTACTTTCTCTACTCCTGTAAAAGCATGTATGTGCCTAAATAAAGTCTCTAAGGACTATGTTTTAAAAGATATCTAAGTGAATGGCAAAAAAACACCAAAAACCAAAAAAAGTTTCTTTTTTTTTTCCGGGATTGAAATAGAGATATTGATTCCAGCATTTAGTGGCTTTACTGTGGTGGTGCTCACACTCCTTCCATGTTCATTTTTTGTGACTTGTTTAGCACTTACTGTGAGTGCTGTTCACTGAAACAGCACGTTATAAGTGAAGATGCTCCTAGATGACATAGTTGATTTATAAATACTTTATACAGTTAGAACATATTTATTCAGGACAGCCATTTATTTGGTTATTTCCAGAGACTGAGCCACTAACAGTTACATTAGAGAGACAAAAAGGACTGAACTTCTCAAGAAGGACTGCTTTTGGCCATTACCCTAATGAATCTACTATTGCTGGATCAAAATAGATAAGAATTTTAAGCTTCAGGCTTTGTCTGCTTCAGAGATATCTTCGAAAAATGAAAAATCAGGACTTTCCCCTTCTAAAGTTGATATAAAACTCCACTGATGTCAACAGCGCAGGTGTGAGGCTTGAGAAGAATTATAATGTGAGAGAAATACTCTTGTTCTTTGCATTATGAATCAAGTGTTTGATTGAAAGTTTGTACTTTAAAAACCTCTGACTTAAATCTCTTATTTGAGGCAATAGGGTATCCTAGGCTCTTATGCCATAGAGCTAAGTCTAAAAATAAATGTAAAAGAGAAACAGATGTAGACAAATGTACGCCTTAATCCTGCTTTAAGATCTCAGTGAATGGGCTGGGATCCCTGGGCCAGCCAGTGGCCCCTGCAGGCTGGGATCCACCTGTGTAAATCTGACAGTGGGATCAGTTTTTCTGTGAAACTACAACAAAAAAATGTCCAGATCATGTTTTCAGTGATGCTGAAAATCTGCTCCTCTAACTGAGTTTAACTGCAGCAGGAGTACCCAGGCTGCAGGACGGCAGGTCATCTGTCGAGCTGGGTGCGTTAGTCTGATAATAATAACCATTGTAGTTAAGCTATAAAAGTAACTATATGAGAGATCTATAGGGGAGAATTTTGTCTTGATTTACTGTTACTCTATCCAGATGTGTGTTCCTGGACACGTGTGCCAGGCACGGGCTTTCCCTTTGTAAATCCTGGGAGGTTTCTGTGTTGCAAAAAGCAGAGCTTCTCAGTGCCGCAACGTCTGGGAGAATCCGCAGTATTGCTCACTACAGTAGGGCAAAATGAATACGATCTCAATTATAAAATTATCCCTTTCACAATTCATGCCATTCTCAGTCCCTCGCCACAATAGGGCTTCATCGGGATGCAGGACAGGTTTACAGAGCCCTTTTCCCTCCTGCTCCATCATTCCTGAAACTGCCGCAGATCTTCCCAGCAGCTCTGCTGGTTTTATTTGTTTATTTACCTTGCATTATCCTCCTTGTTCTCCATAACTTGAGGTCATTAGATGACCAGCAGATCTGCCCAATTTATTCCTGTGCATGACAAAAGAGACCTGGGTCACCCAATGAGCCATGAACTTCCATTTCTGTTTCGCTGCGGTTGTACGACAGTGATCTGCACACTGCCAGTCATCCACCATATTGATGAGATTAGCTGGTAATTAAAAACTCAGCCAAGCCAGGCAGAGGAAGATGACTCAATTAGCAGAATGTCACTGAATCTAATTTACTTTGCTTATCACAGATTTATTCTCTAATGAGTTAGAAAAGAAGAGCAGGACACCTTCAGAGGGAGATGTAGGGGCTTAAAGGCTTAAACACTTTCTAACCCCTTTATGCTCGTGGTTTGGTTTGCAGGGAGTGTGCCGGTACTGCTCATCGCACGGAAAGGCCGGTTCCCGATGAACGTACCCTAGGAGAGCATATCAACAGAAGCTGTGCTATTTCATGTGACAGGCACTGGTTAGGTCAGACCTTCCTTTGTTTATAAACCTTCATATGTTTTTAAGTTGATGGTAAGCAGGGGCTTTGGATGTCATGTCATTGGAATTGTGCTCAGGGAGCAGTCGAGCTCAATGATCGTGGAACTGACACTGAATGTGATATTTGGCAAACGAAAGTATGAGGGATTTCCTGGATACAAAAGCATGTCAGAAATAGGCATTTTGCTCTGTAATGAGTATTTTAAGGCACTTCTCAATGTTTTTCTCATTTCAAATGTGGTGTTCTGATGATTAACAATTAGAATAATGTATTTTACCGAAGCCCTTTGGAAATACTTTAAGAGGCTATTGGACAGATGTACAGCTGAATTTGTATATAAAGTGGAGAATATAAACCATTATCTCTTCTGCTCTCTTCATAGTAGATAGCATAGCATATTACGGTTGGTTTAAGTGAGGACATTACTGGGCCCTGAGCTTTTAATCTGATCTGCCTGACAAAGCCCACATGGGCTCATGGGGTCTTACCAAGCTCACGGGGACCGTACGGGGATCTGTACATGCCGGTCACGCAATGGGATCAGGACTATGGGCTGCGAGTTTGTTACTCTCGTTGGAGCTTGTGTATCACTGATCAATACCTGACCTTTTAAGGCTGGGAACATGATCTCTGGCTTGGCAAAGAGACACCAATTGGAGCAAACAATCACGTTCTGATAAATTTCTTCAAGTATTAATAAATACAACAGCAAATATGAAGCCTTTGAAGCTTCCAAAGCTATTAAAGAATCTCTCTCCAGAGACTTAATCCACGCTGGCATCTCTAACAGTCCAGCGAACTGGTTTGGAAACCATAATAAGATGTATGCTTTTTTGCAAGCATGTGTGTATATGTTGATTGCAGGAAGGAGGGAAGGGGTGATGATGGGATGGGATGCCTTCTCTATTTATGTCCTGAATCCATTACCGAGGTATGAGAAATGTTGGTTCGGTGTGGCTGTAATTGTCCCTAAAATCCATTACTTTCACTAAACTTAAAACGCAGCTTCCGCAAAGAAAAAATGTTTAGATGTAGATTACTGTGCAGAGATGGATACAAGTATTTTGCAGCTTTAATTGTTACACTTTAAATATTCTTTCCTGCTATTTTCAATCCCTATTTCCTTATTTCTTGCCCCAGTAGTTCTCCGTATCACAGAAAGCAATGTCTTGAGCAACACACAGTCATTAGAGGGCTTTGTCTCTACCCCATCTCAATTGCAACAAGCTGTTTTCCAGAGATTTGACCGTTGCCAAACATACCTCTATAAACTAGCCTGGCAAGAGAAAAACTCACTAAGGTATTCTCATTAAGCTAATAATGACAAGGAAGTCCAAATCCTCTCCACTGAGTCACTGGGGTTGTAGAGCCAGGAGACACTGTGTCACGTTCAAATGCTGTCAATGGTTCTGGCTAAGTGGGTATTTGCTACTTGTGCATTTGCTGAGATCACGACTCCGAGACTTTTATAAAACTGAGTGAACTATATAAATTTATGACTAGCTGTAGCATTGATATTAACAACTATTAATTCCATTCTAACTCCACTGTTAATACAGTGATTATCCTTTTTTTTTTATCTGGAGAATAGCGTTCACACACATTGTTCTTCTCACGCACATAAGCCACAAAGCCCAACTCAAAGACCCTACAATTTCAGAGCTAGATCTGCTCTGCTCACAGCGGGTAGACCTTACTCCCTGAGCCTTTCCGGTGACTTTCTTGATGGAAAATGCTGCAGACTTCTACAGGGGCATCCCAGTCTGGCTTCAAGAAGAATAAGATAGGGAACGAAAGAGATGAAATATTCATTTTGCTTTAGGATGTACCAGCTGCAGAGTTCGCTTCCTGGTTTCTATCAGTGAGCAAGTTCTTGCAGGTTTGGAGAAGAGATTTGCAGACCACAGATGACTTTAGCATGGCTCTGTTGTTGCAGCATTGGAGCTGGTGTAAGCGTTAAGTAGTAAGTGTTAACGTAAAGAGGTAGGGGTGAACAGAAGTGGTGAAGAAAGCTGGGGAGCTTCTCAAGGATCCAAGGATGAGAGGCTTAACCTCAGCGCTGTGAAACAGAGGGAACAAGAGGTGAGAAGTTGGAGGATGTGATCAGCAAAGCTAACACCAGAAAAGATGAAGCTGGACTGGGAACGTGCAGTCATGGGTGCTGAATGACGGCCGGGTGTTGTAGATGATGAACAGAGTGCTTACCACTGCACAGGAAGGAGGGATACTTTATAGGAAGGTGTAAATGACTGAAAATTTATCAGTTAAGAACAAAAGAAAGATGTGAGTCAAAGACAGTGGTATTAGAGGAACTGGCGCTGTTACACACTATAAATCCCAGGGATGGGACAGATCAAAGGGGAGTGGATCCCAGGATTAAGGCTATTGAACGAAGACTCTCCCCCAAGGCACTCTGGTTATAAGAGTCAGGTCAGGTCACCATCACACTCACAAGCAGCACCATAGAAAAGGACTATTCAAACAGTTCTTAAGCCCAGTTAAACAGCGTGCCTCTTCCTCACGTGATCTCAAAGTGCTTTTCAAATCGGACGCATCAGGAGAAGATCTCTGTCAACCAAATATTTATTTTAAGTGATATCACTGGAAAACGCAATGGATAAAAGGAACTTAAACCTCTCAGACTCATGTTAAACCAGTGACAATCCTCTGCTCTGGTGTTTTGGAGTATCTTTTTTAGATTTCCATCATCCACACATGGCTCTCCCTTAACTCCTTCAGGGGCTCCATCCCTGGTCCCTCCCCTCTGCAGCAAGGCAGCCATGGTCCATTTAGCTAGAAAGAATTTGGAGGCAGACGGAGGCTTATGTGTGGATAATAAGGCACAGGAGGACCTTTTATTGCTTTTGTGGGAGCTGAAGATGAGCACAGCAAGGAATGGTTTCATCCACATATAACAAGCCAGACACCATCAAGTGTCACTTTTAATTCTCCACTCATCGATTAGAAAAAAGAGCGGAGCAGCTCAGAGCCCTGCCTAATGCAGCCGCGTGCATTGCTGTTCCCTGCACTCCCAGGCAGCTGTCTCGCGGTAATTGGGGTCCACAACTTTGCACGGGAGTCAGTAATTACCATTGCCTCTTGTCGTGCGAGTGCCGGGTGGTGATGGTGGCACAGGGGATGAGGGGTCCAAGAGCCCGGTCTGGATGCACTGACGAGGAGGAAGATCTGTGTCTGCTTCTCAGAGTCGCGAAGCATGGCTGTAGTGGAAGTAGAGCAGGGCGAGGGGAACGGGAGTCGAGTGCATGGTTGAGTATGAGAGGAAGCGTCTGGGAAGAGAGGAGGGTTTCTGCTGCCTGCAAGAACAGGAGTAAAGAAGCTGAAATTTCATCTCTGTGGAGCTGAGGACCTGCTTGGACAGTGCTGATCGTGGTCAAGGCTGCTCGGTTTTCCCTAGCCTTACCTACCAGGAGGCAGCTGGCACTGCCCGGCTGCCCTGCTCAGCAGCGTGGCTGTCCATAGATTGCATTTCAACTGGGGGTTTTCTCCTCCCAAAAGTATTCCCCAGCATCTGGTTGCCCAGTCACAGCGCTCTCCTTGCACGTTTGCATTAATGTATTTTACTCTTGTGCGCTGCAGGACGAGGCATGCGGGGCTGGCCGGTGCCTCTGCCCTGCCGTGGGGCTCACCCATCGCCTGGGTCCGAAAGGGTGCCAGGGCGCTGAGGGTGCTCCAGAA
>NW_009209211.1:56152-96855 GCF_000690835.1 Fulmarus glacialis
ACGTTCTCTCAGCACAAGGATGTGCTGTGCCAAAACCAACAGATTAAGTAGTAAGGCAGCAAGAAATTTTGACATGACCTAATAAAAACACTGCTGCCCGAGCAGAGACTGCATCTCGGTTGCTGCACTCAAGGAAACCGTCCTGCAGCACTGGGGAAAATCAGAGCCCTGGAGCAGCCCTGCAGCTGTGGAAAGTGAACACAAATGGGGAACAGAAAACACAAAAATGAGAAGACAAAGGAGCTGGGACTCCTGAAGGCCCTTGTCCCAGCTCCCTGCCTGCTCCTGTGTGCTGGGACCCAAACGCAGGGCTGCTAGAGGCAGCCCGCCCTTCCTGCCATGGCAAACTGCGGCTCAGCGGGGCAAATCCAGCACGGAGCGGGTCTTATAAGGAAGGTACTTCCCTCAAGCACCTAAAAAAAACTGTTAAAAAAACCAACAAGAAGAAAAAAAGCCCCCAAAAAAGTTGTTTTATCAGCCATGGGAGAGAGTTAATTTGGGTCTTGAGTGGAATAAGATTATGAATCCTTTAACAACGGTCTCTATCTGTGTTAGCCAAATAACATTTCTGTCTTTGACCCAGCCTCTCAAGGCCTTCTACAGATGAATAGCAATGACCCAGGCCTTCATTATCCCGTCATTACACAAATCCTGCTGTTAATTTATGTGTAGGAAAGAAGTAGCAGCTACATAAGGCTCCATCAGCTGCATAATTACTGCATATATTATAAAACAGCAGCAAATGCTGTCTGTGAATACAAACCATCTCTGCTCATTAGAAACCTGCAAGAATTAATTAACCAAGGTGTGATTCTGCCACTTGAGCCACAGGTATTGTCTTGGTGTGGCTCAAGATTCAGCTATCTTGGTCTTTCCAATGAGTTTGGTGGAGATTGCGGAGAAACGAAGATCAGCATCTGGCCTAAGCCAAAGCTGAAGGAGGCAGAATTGGGTGAAGGAGGCAGAATTGGGTGAAGGAGGCAGAATTGGATTCCCCAGCCAGCCCACCCCTCTCTGAGAGCAGACAGGATCCCCACCGGCGTCTGCAGAAGGGCTCCCGCTCAGGTTTTGGCTCCTGACTAAACCCAGCCGTTTATAAGCCAAAGTGAAGCCGTCGCAAGGGGAAGGTTGCGCCCCACATTTAACCTGCACTCACAGCTCCTCACAGCCGGATCCGTTTAGGGATCTGGCCTCGGGAGATTCGAGTGGTCACATCTGCTCTGCGAAGGTATCCATCACTGAGCAGTGTCTGCTGCGTTGAACAGGCTCTGTGTGAAGCCTGGTAGCTGGTCCCTCTGGTTGTTCCAAAAACTCGTGCAGGGATGCGGAGGGGCCGTGTCCCGCCTGCTATGGGGCTGGGTGCTGTTTTCCTTCCCATCTCTTCTGCCAGCGTTCGAGCTCTTGGGATGCAGGTCCAGATTAAACCTTTAAAACAAATGAAATGATTCTATAATTTTAAATAGAAAATGAAAGGATTTAGGAATTTTCCACAGTGACATTTGTATTCTAAGATTA
This sequence comes from Fulmarus glacialis, assembly GCF_000690835.1. Lineage (NCBI taxonomy): Eukaryota > Metazoa > Chordata > Aves > Procellariiformes > Procellariidae > Fulmarus > Fulmarus glacialis. The sequence continues at coordinate 57,668 of NW_009209211.1, forward strand.
ATTTGCCAGCACAGTGCTTATAACTTCCCAGGTTTCTGTTTGCTTATGTATGAGAAAAATGTGCTCTGCTAGACTGACTGTAGCGATTAGTTAAATTACTCATACATCCATTATTAAAAAAAAAAGCCTCTATTCTGCTTTGAGCCTGTGTTTGTTTAGTGCCACCTGATAATAACTTTCTGCTTGAATGATGGCCACTAATTTTGTTTATGGCTCTTGAATGTCAATCATGCATATATTTTGGAAACTTAATTTGGGACGGTAGGTGTGGGTACGTATGGATGCATGTTTTCATGACAGCTTATCAAGAGAAGTGGAATGCTTTACCCAGCATATGACAAGTGATACAGATGATTTCGTACCTGTATCAGTGAAAACTGCACAGGAAATATATATTAAAGGGAAAAAGCTCTGCCGGTGGGAAGTGCTAGCCAGGAGTACTGGGACAGTGGGGGTGAGGGGTTGCTTTGACTGTTGTTTCTAATTTCAGATGAGCCCCGGGTTTCTGGTTAGCAGTCAGACGCCTTCATGGCGATAACGCTGATCATGCGTTCAATGCTGAATTTCTCACAAAACACGGCAATAGCAAACCTCCTTTGAGTCAATTCTGACATGAAGGGAGGAAAAGCTGCATTTCCCAGGAAGGAGTCTGCTTATTCTTTTCAAGATGATTGAGTTATTTTGAGTTTCTTGCTACTATTTTTAGCAAATTGCACGTTTTGAGCAATTTAAAAAAACCCTACTTTGAAAAGGAAAATACTGCTATTTTTTGGCATTTTGTGGACACATGTAAATAATATCTGTTTATTCATACTTTAACTATGGGCACATTCCTGTGCCCATTTTTCCCCTGGGAAAGGCCACTTTTGCTTTCCTGCTGGTGGACATTGTGGGAGCCGTGGTGCCTCCTCTTCCAGAGGGAGCCTGCAAAGTGCCCCAGAATGGGACAAAATAACTCACTGTTGAAGCAGCCTCAAAGGACCAAAGGCGATCAAGTCCATAGGCAGGGACATTTTTAGTTTGACCATTTTTTCTACTAAATGAAATACGGAGTGTCCTCATTAGAATGAGGGAGATGCATGAAAACTGATCAAATTTAATTTAATCAAAAAGATAAAACATAAATAAAATTTACAGATTATTGACTCATTTTTCAGGGAGTGCATTTATTAAAGATACAGGTTGCGAGTTTGTAACTATATGGTTATTTTTGTTTCTCTCTCACATGCTTTTTTTGGCTGACAGAGTGTCTTCAGTTCAAATGTCTGTTGTCTTTGTGAATTGTCTTCTCATTTATTTACTTTCATTTTGCCTACTGGAAGTTCCTATTAATAGTTAGGTAAAAGTGCACGATGCCAGCATGCCTTTCTCAGGGACAAGTTTTATAGAAGCTGTCAGTTTAATAAGAGAGCAATAAATTCCATTTAATGTAAATCAGGACTTTCACCACAGTGTCTTTAAGTGGTTCATTTTGTCTTACAAACGTAAAGGTCTTGCATTGCGTTGGCTTGCCATGGTGAAATATTTCGAACACCCGATATAATGAGGCCTTTTTGTTGTGTCTTAGACTTCTCTGGCATAAATATGCTGCTTCATTAGCAATTCCCTGTGAATGCTTCTGGTAAAGAGTGATTACTTTTCTTTACAAGTGTTGTCACTTCTCCTGTGGCTTAATTTGGGTTGCTGTGTAAAAGACATGGGGGGCACAGGGTGGGAAGAATTTAATATAAAATTTTTGACTCGTTCTCTGTAATCTCACCCCAGCATTTTGCTAGCTCTGATGTATTTGGTGTTTTAAAGGGTATGTCAACACAGTAAATTTTATACTGCCAATAAAACCTGTTGGTGAGCTCACTGAGATATTCCTAGATCTTGGAAGGCAATTAATGTTTGAAATACATAGTAATCTGTTTATTGCAACATTTTACACATCTACAAAATTAGGTTACCAGTCAGTAGCTAGCTGTAAACTACAGTGCTGCAATATAAACCTGAAGTAGTAAATACTGTATATTACACTGTATACTCTTTTTAATAGTCTAATTTTCAAAGGGGTATTGGAGAAAAAATGCTTACTATTTCCAGTTTATTCTTGAAATACAAATAGTGGAGATATATAGCGTATTAAATGGATCTCTGGCATATGGTAATTATGCTGATTCTAATGATGGTTAAACTCTAGCTCCAGCTAAATGCTAATAAGTGAGGGGTAGCAGCCTTAATTAAATCCACAAAAGATGTTAGATACTGTTGTTCAGGCTTCCTAGCCATTGGAGCAAAGCTTCCAGTTGCCATCTAACCAAGTAAGCACCTCAGGTCCCTCAGGACTGTATCCATCCAGAGAACTACCTAGTGATGCTTAGGGAGGGGTTGTCATTACTATGTCCTGTGAGTCGGAGCATCACCAGGGCATGTTGTGTAGCCAGTGTCCTTGAAGGCCATTCAGTGATCTGGTAAGCTGAGCGTTCCCCATTGGGAGGCAGATACTGGGAAATTTGAGGTAGGAGTTGATCTGAAGGACTACCTGGCTCTGCTTGCTCTGCTGCACCATGGTTGTCTGCCAGCACATAAACACCTCTATGGCTTTAGCCCTTTTCATTTAATACCCCTTTTTATGCTGTAAGTATTCCTTCCTCCATATATCTCAGTTTTCAAGATTCTCCAAGCCCTTTAACTTTGAGGTGAGATGTTACATCTCGAAGATATGCACTCTGGTGGATGAATGATTCTCAAAAAGAGCTTAGATACCGCTATCAGTGAGAGAAGTCTGTAAAGAAATGCCTTTGCAGGTTTTTAATGTTCTCAAAGAAACGAAATTCTAAATTTTATTAGAGAGTGTGGTGAATTGGAGAGGTTTTTGCTGTGCCTCTTTGTGTAGTGAGTTCGGAGTGTAGCTGGTGCTTAACTACTCATCTGACATTTCTGCCAAACCGAGGACATACTCTGGTTCCCTTGTATCATTGAGCCTCTTCAGCTCCTGAACATTAGTCTCGCTTACTTCAGTTTTGAGAGTCAAACTGTGAAAACGGTTGGGGAGGACTGTTTAAGGAGCCCTTCACATCATGAATTGCACAGTAATGAAGTTCTTTGCAAGATACATAATGAAAAGTTTGCAGGTTTCTACCAGTAGCTAAGTAAATCTGTAATTATCAACCCTGTGCAAGGTAGAAACTCAGGGAAGGCTGATCTCGTGCTATAAATACATTGGTTGATAACATAATATAGATGTAATATGCCTCTCTTGCAAATTAGAGTTAAGGTACTCATATTTTTACAGGCTAAACTGTAAAGTCTTAGGCCGGGAAAGTTGAAAACCTGTGCCCTGGTTCTCTGCTCATTCGTGTCAAGTTTATACCAGACTCTATTCTGGACTTCTGTCAGAAAGGAGAGGGATCAGTGAGAACAGAAAGAAGGGTCAGCCCTTTTCTCATTGCAAAAGGCTCTCATAAACGGTTGGTGCCATTCAGGGCTGCAACAGCCTATTGGCAGAAGAAATAATCTTTTTTCTTTTTCCGTATCATTGACACTAAAGCATCCTACTCTTGATATTCCTGTCTAGTTAATGACTAGTTAGTAACAACTCTCTCTTCCTGAGGAAGCTCAGAGAGGTTAACCTAAGGCCAACCTCAAATTCATTGACAAAAGGTACTATTGTATGCGTTTGGGCCAGGACACATGAAAAAAATAATGTGATGGGAAGAGAGCAGAAATCTAAGACCTTTCTTTGACCTTCAGCAAACTCAACACAAAAAAGCAGATTTTGCTGTTCTATCTAAAAGGGAAAGCAAGGGCCCAGAGATATCTAATAAAATAATTTATGTCCCTGTTGAGATTCACCTAAAAGAAAACCTTTGCCTCTCAAGTGCTGAAATCATGTTAAGGAGTCATTCTTTTTTTTTCAGTCATATTCATCCTCTATATTCAAAGATTAAGTAAATATGTAACTTTACTTCGTATCACCACACCCCTGCCACCGATTTGACTGAGGTCTTTTCCTATAGGTGACTGAAGCAAAGCATATGTGCTGACATATGTGCTGACAGTCTGTAAAGAAAATTACTTTGAAGAGGCTTTTTATCACCTCTACTTGGCAAAGAAACCCTGTTCTAACTTTGTTCATAATATCTTTAAGATCACCCAAAGCTCTGGGTGATATGGAGGCAGGATTTCAGTTGGAATTGAGTGAAAGAGCAGCAGTTATGGGGCAGTTCAGCTCTGGGATTCTTTATACTCAAATCTTTAGAAAAATACTGAAAAAACATCAGATAAATAGATGACAAGAAAGTAGTCAAAAACCTCTGGAAGTAAGACAAAAGGTAGATAGATGTAGATCAGGCATCTGTTGTTTGGCTGATGTGTTTTGGGTACAATCACCTATTTAATTAACTGACCATTTCTGTGTCCAGGTAGTGCCTTGGTGAGCTGTCACTCGAGGCGCAGGCGGCTGAGCTGTGGTGCAGCTTAGGGAGACCAGGGGATATGTAGGCATGGCTTGCGGGGACATGGTGGAGCCATCCTACCTCCAACCCAGCACTGCTAGGCAGGAGAAAAGCCTCCGGGCAGGAGAGCATCTATTCAGGGAGACAGGTCATGAGAGAGGAACCATCCACCAGCCAGGGGATCTTCTCACCATGAAGAATGTCCCCCACTGGTACGGGCAGATGGGCTGTAGTGCTGGGACAATTTGGTTGTTGGAAATCGAGACCCACATCAACACTAGTCTGATCAGTGGGAGACTGTTAAGTGAAGTCTATTAAGCAGGAGGCTAAAGACAGGACCGACATGGCAGCATGTTCTGCAATGCCTTCATACCACATCCGAGGCTAGATGAATGGCCAGTGCTTGATTCAATACATGTTTGAATTCTCTCTAAATGTGAAAGGGTGGGGTTTTATTTATTTTTAATTTATTAGAAAATGGAGAACATCTTAGACTGCAGGGAGATTATACAGGAAGGATGGGTCCTATCCAAAGCAGGCTGCTTTTGTGCACTTAATGCTTCTAAGAATTTAAGGGGGTTTTTAAAGCAAAGTCTGTAGAAAGCAGAGAGGTGTGAAATAATGAGGAGTGTAAGAATGCAACATGCGGGCTTCTCTAGGAATAAAATAATACAACTTCTATATCCTTTGGGGAGGGAGAAGGGAATAAGACAGAAGTCATCAAACTTCTGTTAGAAAATAGCAAAGAAAGGACAGAAAAATAGAGTTTTGATTATGCTGTGACCATTAAAATATACGAGTGATGAATATTAAGTCAGTTGTTAAGAAAGGCTCAGGGGGGAATAGCTGGAAAAAGAAAACAGTAGATAGGACCTTAATAAGCAAGTGAACAGAAGCTATAGTGAAAATAAAACCAGAAGATTCATGGATAAATATGATACAGTGAGAAACAGTCAAAGCAGGTTTTGTACAAAAGAAAGTTATGCCTCAGAAATGAGAATTCTCTGAGGAGAACATGTATATCGGGGTGATCCAGCTGATGTTGCTCATTTTTGTCAGACTTTCAACAAAGTCCGACACTAAAGGCACTCAAAGAAACTAAGCTCTCAAAAATTAAGAGGGAAAGCATTCTGGCTAAAGGACAGGAAGCAAATGATAAGAATTACCATTTTTACAGTGGAAGGATGCTGCTGATGGGTTTCCTGTGGATTTTAGGTAGAACCTGTGCCATTCAACACATTCATAAATGGTCTGGAAAAGAGGATTAATTAATAGTGCGATAAAAAAACTTACTGAAATGGAATATTCGAGGTAGTAAAAGCTAAAACTGACTGCACAATAAACATGATAAAAAGTGACTGGGTGGCAGCACAGAACCAAAGGCTGCCATTGATAAATGCAAAGTAATACACAAGGGAAAAAATAACCTTAACTATTCATACACCTTGATGGGCTCTAGATTAGCTATTTCCACTGAGGAAGGTGCTCTGAAAGTCATTGTGAATATTTCTCTGAAAGCATCAGCTAATTCTAGCAGCAGTCAAAAAAAGCAAATTGACTCTTAAGAATTATTAGGAAAGGAAGTGAGAACAAACCAGAAAACATTATGCTACTGTAAAAAGCTGTGCTCATCTCTCTAATTTGGTATGCAGTTAGAGTCCTCATCTCAGAAAGGATATAAGTAGGACTAGTGTGGAGACAGGCATGAATATTATCATATAGCTTCCATCTGAGAAAACTACAAGTCTTCAGCCTGGAAAAGAGATCACTGAGGAGAAGATAAAATAGAGCTCCTTAAAATTGGTGGTGGTGTGGAGCAGGTGAACTAGGAATGACTTTTCATTGTTTCTCTGTAAATGAAAAACAGAGAAAGAAATAGGCAATACATTTAAAACATGAAAAAAAGAAATCTCTTGTGCCTCTTATACCTATGATGTGGAAGTCACCCACAAAAGATGTGGAGCTTGAAGTTACAAGCGGGTTCAGGAAGAAATCAGGCAAGTTTCTGGAGGGTCAGTCAACATGCTGGTGCACGTGAGACCACCATCTACCAGCTCCCTAAGCTGGTGGCTGTCAGAAGGTGGGGGCATCTTAGGGGTGGGAGCACTCTGTGGCTGTCCCACTTACTTCTGGTCTCCATTTTGTAAATATATAAGTTATCGCCGTCAGAGGCAGGATACTGAGCTGATCAGTATGGAGATTCTTCTGTTGAAACAGCTGAGCAAGAAAGACAATATTTTTTGATTGTGATGGAGTTTACATCTGCTTTACACCAACCAGAAATCTTACCTGCTGTTCCTGCGTGGAGGACCAGAGTGCTGAAGGGCAATAAACTTATGATGTGTTTGGCCCACAGTGAGATGCTTACAATGTCTGAAGTCGGAATAAAAGTCCCCAGTGGCTTGTAAGAAAAACATTATTTTTTGCAAGTTCATCCCTCCAGACTGTATTCTTTCAACATCTGTGAGGATTAAAGAAATCCAAACCTATCTGGACCCAGTTAAGTTTTAGCATCACCATAAAGCATTCCCCTTTGATTTGCAAAGTTACTGAAGGCTCTTGCGCCTTTATTCCCCACTGGCAGTGGCTGTCCTGGGGCCCAAGCCTGTCTTTCCTGGCACCCTGGTCACCCTCCTCTGGCAGCGTGCCTCCTTTTCTTCCTGCAGCTCAGTAATGTCAGAAGTAGTCTACAGCTAACTAACGCGCTTCTCTAGCCATTTTCTTCTCACTTTGTCTTCTTGACTCCTTGATATTTTCTATCACTCAAGACTCGTGTGCCTCTCCTAAGCGAAAACACCATCAGTGAGATCTTCACTCCTGCACCATCTGAGCACTACAAAGAGACTTCGACAGGTGTAGGTGTCCCAGGCAAGGGCAGATCTCCTCTGGGGAAGGAATGGAGGAGACAGCTCTTCAACATTCACACAGGCCCCTGGCATAGCCTTCTGGGATAGTTTGGGTGAGGGGATTAGACCCTACCACATGGTGCTGCAGACCAGGGAGGTTGCTGTAGCTCGTCTGTGATTGACTCTCATCTCATCAGGACTGAGAAGCCACCCTGAGCTTGTACAGGGCAAAGAGGTCAAAAGCTACTGCAGCACCCTCCTTACTGACTCTGCACAGGCACTAAGTCCCATGTTCCTTTTTGGGGTGTTTTGGCTTTTTTCCTCCCAAGTTATGCAAAGAAATTTCCCTCTGTCTTATAGGACTTGCCAAGCACTTGTCCCAGTTCTGGCAATCACGTATAAAGATAGATGAATACATCATAAAATGTATATGGCTTGAAGAGAATTTTATGTCTTTTAAAGAGGTCTGCTTGCTTTCCCCACAGTAAAGCACTTTGCGATCTGTGGATGAAAAAAACCCAGTGTTGTATAGAACAATGAAAGTACTAACACCCTCTGGGATAAATCCTACAGTATTAGGCAGGCCTGAGATAATTATCGTTTTCCAGCAGGGGAAGGAGGCAGCAAGCTGCGTAGAGTTCTGAGTTTTATCTGTTCTCTTTCTGCCATCAGAGGACGAACTTTCATGCTCAGTTTGTACGAAAAAATGTAATGAAACTCTACAGCAAGTAACTTAAAAGCTGAATAACTCATTAGGACTTCTGTCCTCCAATTATGTCCCAATTTGCTTACCCCGTCAGGTGCCGGTTAAATCCTACTTTATTTTGTATTTCCATCTATTATGCCAGTAATCACTTCGATGCCTTTGAGGTTTATCTTGGCCGGTCTCATGGTACTGTGCATGGCTTAGAGTGCAGACCGGAGCATGGAGCTATCTTTGGACGTAGTGTCCTGGCCACAGCTGTGTTGGGTTCAAAGATTACCACTACCAACAGCTTGTCCTCTCCCTTCCCCCTAAGGTTTGCTGCCCTTTTCAGCTCTGCAGTTGTAATTTGCACGTGTACATGGAGTAGTCACAGAATCACAGAAAGGCTGAGGTTGGAAGGCACGTCTAGAGACTTCCTGGTCCAACACCCCTGCTCAAAGCACGGGGTCAGCTAGAGAGGGTTGCCCAGGGCCATGTTCAGGTTTTGAATACCTGCAAGGATGGAGACACCACAGCCTCTCTGGGAAACGTGTTCCCGTCTTTGTAAGGGAGATCAAACACAAGGAAAAAAATCCCCAAACTTTTTTTTAAGTTTGAATGGATTTTCCTGTATTTCAATGTGCGTCTCTCATCCTGTCACTGAGAAGAGTCTGGCTTAGTGTTTTTTGCTTCTTCCCACCAGATATTTACATACAGCAAAAAGACACCACCATCCCTGAGCCTTCTCTTCCCCAGGCTGAGCAAACCCATCTCTCTCAGCCTCTTCTCATATGTGATGTTCCAAGCCCTTAATCATCTTAGTGGCCCTTCGCTGGACTTGCTCCAGTACCTACTTGTCCAGAACTGGACAGGCAGCACTCCAGACGTGTCTCCCCAGGGCTGAGTAGAGGTGATTAATCACCTCCCTTTTCCACTGGTGATGGTCTTCCAGCAACCCAGGCTGCTGGCCCTCTTTACCTCAAGGGCACATGGCTGGCTCACGTTCAGCTTGGTGTCCACCAGTACCCAGGTCCTTTTCTGCAGAGCTGCTAAACCTACGTGTTATTCTATTTTGCCAGAGGGATACAGGTAAATGTAAATGTTCTTATAAGTAGGGTTTTTTTAACACAGGTCCTTTGAGCAGAGCTGGGTGAAAGCGTGTACCCCTGTGTGGTTATGCACATGGCTTCGAGAGGGCAGTAACCTCAGGGGCAGGGTGGAGGAAAGTAAGATGATTTGGTTGAAAGGACTGTTTAATTCTGTTCAACAGCAGCCAGAACAACACAGCTAAATACAGCCTCTGTTTCCCTGGATGGTAAAAGACATAAGCAGGTCCCTTCTGAGCAAAGTCCATGCAGGGTTTTTGATGCTGGAGGGGGACAATGTTGTCTATGGTGGCCAGAGGCGAAGGGCATTTTCCCCTGGCACTGACCCAGGACTAGCAGGGCTGGAGGACTGGGTGCAAAGAGAGACAAGCTGGCTCCACGTTTTGGCTGTCAGCAGCGTGGTGGCACATGCGGTACATGTCCCAAACGTGTACATGATGTCCCAAACACTGCTCCCCTCTTCCAGCTGTCTCCCCATGAGTTTGCCAGGCTTCTCCACAGGCTTGGGAGTCCTTGCAGCATTGTATTGAATGGATGGGCTTATGTCACTTATGAAAATGCGATGTGTAACTTAGCCTGGTGTTAGCATGCCATGAAAACAGTGCTGAGCAAGCGAGTGTATCTGTAAGGCATAGCTCAACAGAGGTACTGGCTCAGCTCCTGGGAGCAGGATTTCTGTGTTAGTCCAGTACAGCCCTTTTAGCAGGGCTAATTAGCCTGTGCATCGCTTGTCATCGCTATCCTGGTGCCAAATCTGGAACTAGTCTGGATACGAACGAAGAACACTGTATTTACTGCATGTTGTAAATATGCCTGTAGGTTGCCGTTTCACTTAGGCTTGGCTCCATGAAGGGATTTGGATACCTAATTCTGTGCAGCCAGCAGCAGTTAGGCATCCAGTTCTGTCTGAGGATTCAGTCCTGAGGGTCTTAGGGCAGTGTTACTCAAGAGAGATTCAGTATGATTCAGTGCGTGTAAATTAGCATTGTTCTCTTTATCTGAAAAAGGGTTGCTTTGATTTATACCAGCTCAGGAGCTGGCATGCTGATTTTGTAGGAAAATGCTTGCATTTCCTCCTGAAGCCTATGGCTGTGTCTCAGAGTGATCTGTATTCCACCGTGGCATAGATTTTTTTCAAAATTTGGGAGCCATTTACAATTTCACTGCCATGCTGTGACATAATGCATTGCTTTGTAAACAGGGTCTTAAACAATGGGGGTCTTAAATCCATAAACTGACTGGGTCTTGGCAACACTTTGAAAATCTCTTTGCCAAATAGCATACATTATAGTACTCTCTGAACAGGCTTCACAAAGATCTGACTGTCTGAAATGTTCACGTTTCTTTTGACACTATACCAAGACGTTATGAGACTACCTAAGGCTTATTTCCCCTAAAAAAATAAGAAAAAAATTATCTGTTCTATGTGTAAAATAATGCATCTGAAATACACGACATTCTAACTTCCTCTGATGTTTTGTTTCTTCCAGGATAGCATCCTTTTTTAAAAAAATAAATGATTGCTATCAATTTTGCATTTGGAACTTGCTTGCTAAGACATCCCCCAAACGTAATATACTCCCTGTGACACCTCGGCATTTGTGCATCTTCTCTTCCCTCTCGGCTCCCTGTTCTCTGGAGGGAACTAAGCGGGGATGACTGCTGTAGGTACTGATCTGTCTTACTTATTCTCGCACACACGTTTCAATTAATCTACTTTCAACTGATCTTTTCTTTCCCCCCTTCATGAAGACATAGCTATATTTTTCTACAGCTTTACTTTTTACTGAGGCAGCCATACGATCGTTCTAATTTATCATTTCACAGCACTTGGTTGCTTTTAAACAGTAAGTTGTCCATGAGCACTCATGTTTGGCAAGTAAAGTGACTAGCTCATGGAGAGCTCTAACTGTTGTCCAGGCTCTCGGTAATGAGCCTTCTCGAGGCTTGGAACAGTGTGGCTATACGTGCTGCTGCTCTCCATACTTCAGGTGCTTGTAAAGAAAATGCAAAATTTTTACCATATTGACCTAATTTAAACCAAATTGCTCCCTTTCCCCCCAGTGTTGTAAGTTTTCATGGAAGGGAGGGGGGGAGAAATCCCTTTCCTAGCCACCTCTCTCCCTTCTGTCTGCTCTCACTGAATGAGACCGTGTTGGCTGGTCAAAGCCTGAGCTATTACTGAACAGCTAACCGTAACGGTGTGACACACTGCAGCCTTTTCCAGGGAGACCAGCGGATTTGTAAGCAGTGAGGAAAGTGAGAGATACCACATATTGGGGATCTTGGTGAGAGTGGGGCAAAATTTATTCAAAGTCCAGAACAGAATCCACCACTTGGACAACTATGCATCTTTAATCTCCAACCTTATTTCCACTGTTGTCTACTGAATGCATGTATGTACCCCCTACCTCCTTACCATCCCTTAAAAGCAGAAAAAAGAAAAGTGAGAAGTGAGGCAGCAGAGTTCCTTGACACGAGTTTGATTTGACTTTTGGCTATGACTTTTAATCCTGTAGAGTCTGCTTATTTCAAAGATGCAACACTGAAAACTAACCCTACAAGTGCACGAGGTCGCACCAGCCCTGACGTGCACACAGCAGTTTTGTTTTCCTACTGCAGTCACTTGAAAAGCAGCAGTTTCTAAGCATTCATACCCGGTAGTGGTGGTCTTGTGACCACATGCCAAAATGAAGCATATTGTAAAATCTGAAAGAAAACAGGAGATTTAGGGAGGCGAAAGCCTGTTACTTTGCTTGAAATTTGTCAAAGATACCATTTCTCCTTTTTTTTCCTAAATGAGTCATAGAGCCTTCAGCAAGTGGTTGAAAAGGACCTCGATTTGGCAGATAGCTCCTACCCTCTCCTTAATGGGGAGAATAAAGCACCTTTCTTCTGAGTAGGGCATTCAGTGAAATGTGTTGGAAGTATCTGGTGCAGTGTGTCCAAAAAATAATAGAAAAGAGCATTTTCTGGATGCACCTGCATGTCATTCAGAATGGAAGCAGTTAATAACCCAATTACTTTACGGCATCCTCTTCAGCTTCAATTTCCATTCTCTTTTATAACAATCTAAAAGGCTGTTGCCAAACTGCCTAGACATCCTTAGTGCTACCTGGTGAATCATAAATCTGCAGACAATGCTCTCCAAAAGCGAGCAGACTCAAACGATGTAAAATGAATTCTGGCCTTTTGCACCAACATCTCTCAAAGTTTATGTTCTTCCTTAACTGATTTCATGGAGCTGGGGAAGGAGTCATTATTTTGGAATTTTTGTTATTAGACTTTGTATTGCTCTTTATGCACCGAACTTTTCATGTAAGAGAAAAATGGTCTTCTGTGGTGGTGTAGATGGTGCAGCTGCTGTACCTAGCAGCTGATGAAAACGGGGAGGGTAATGCTTAGCAAATACAAAGCGTGTCTGGAGGAGGGACAATTTTAGGGCCTAATTGTGGACACAAAGTAAAATCCGTCATACTTTATTTGTCATATGCTAAGCCAAGATCTCAGCCTAGTTGCTGATGAATTAAGATGACTGTATCATCCAAGGCAACACTGTTGTTAACTGAATGACTGTAAGAACCCATCTATGCTTGGGGCCACCTAATCGTGGAGGAATACTGGCAGAGCATGATTTGGGGCCAGCATAGCAGTGCCCATCCTGTCATTTTGTTATCCTTCCTATCAGATCTATCACCCAACACTTTTCTGCACACTATCAGAGAGCAAGACTTGTCTCAAAGGGAAAAAAATTATGTTCAGTAATATATTCCTTTGATTCTTTTCATGCATGGACTCATGGAGCCTGGGTGATTGTTGGACCAACAGTCAGTGCCGGATGACTGGAAGCTGGAGACTTTTCAGAGCTGTTGGTTAATTTTGGCATGCACTACATGAAAGAGCAGCAGTGTGGGAAGGGTTTTCTTCCCTCCTGCCATTCTTGCTTCTGATTAATTTCTGGGCTTCGATCCATGTGTGCCCAGGATGTGATAAATGACCATTGCAAGCCTTTGATATATGAGCAGATGGTTCTTAGGAGGATATACTGAATGGTGATCAAGAAAGGATCAGGCTTTATACAAACCGTTTTTCACTTCCATGTCCTAAGGTGGGCTCTACTGAATTCATCCTCCATAAGGACCACTGATGCCAAGATATAGCTAACCTGGAACGGTTCAATCCCTGCTTCAAGCTGTGCAGTGTTTGCATGAGTATAATAGCAGCTGTAGCCTGGGATCCTGGAAGTCCTGCTTGCTCCTGAGGCTTCCAGCTCAAAAGAGAGCTGAGATGCAAGCAACCTCTGTTGGTACCGCTGGGTCAGGGAGGGGGCCCAATGTAGCTCAGAAGACTTGGCCACAGCTAGTTCTTGAAAATGCCAATAAACAAAAGTGTGTCATGTGGGCAGATATTTGCCTCTTTCCCCGGTTCTGTTTCTCAAAGTATCCAAACCTTAATACAATGCTAAAAAGTATAAAAATTTAAAGACAGAAAATACAGTAACAGCATTATTTTTGGAAAAAAATGTATGTAGACTTTGTAGAAAATCTACACTTTAATTTCCCTGATCAATGCGAACAAGCAAGTCACCTTCTATCTGACTCATTATGTCTTATTGAGAAGTGAATTGTAAGTCTTCCTTGTTCAAGCATGATTAAGGCTTACATGTCTCTTGTTGGCTAGATTTCCTATTGAGCATAGTAGCGGCCAAAGAAAATGATGGTACAATTTTATGTGATTAGGACAAATCCTTAAAAATCTGGGCAATTTTCAGTAACTATGTCAAGATAGTAACTAAAACAGAAATTTTAACACTTGTCAAAGCTTCATTGTTGGACTAAACAAATGTTTCTAATTGGTTGAGTGAAATTGTGTTTATTCATATTCCTGTGTTTTCTTCAGTTTTGCTTTTTTTCTTGTAGACATCTGTTATTTTTCTGTTATTGCTTACATAGCCTTTTTATGCACATTTGCAAGAGTGAAAACAGAGTTCATTCCTCTTCAAGCTTCATTCAGATAGTCTTTTGTCCAATTCCTTTTATCTTGTCATTTTCTTTTTTACTAATTTTCAAATAAATTCACAATAACAATTGAAATAATTAGGATAAACCAATAGGATTTACAATAAAGCTTTGTGTTGGAGGTCTTGTCAAACATTGTGCTAGCATTGTATAGATCCCAGAGATGAGAAGGAGAAAAACAAAACCAAGTCTGCAAATGACGTCTTAAACTATTCCCTTCTGCAGCAACTGGAAATTTTAACATTTAGCTCAAGGAAAAAATCAAAGCAGACACTAAAAGAAAGGAAAACATAAATAATTTGCAAGTTTGATAATAACCTCTGAAGGCATAAACAGTGCTGGGGAATAGACAGCTACTGCAAGTGCAAACGTGGTATTTTGTTGCTAGCTAAAGCAAGGACTCAGGCACTATCCTTGTCAGTCTTCCCTGGTTTGGGATGAGCTCACAAGGGCATGCTGTGAAAGCCTTGGGCTATTGAGTTGTCTCCCTCTATAAAAAGTCTTAATCCTGTTTACTTCTTCATGGATTTCTGCACCTGATTTTTGATGTATTCGATTTGGAATCAGCCTAGGTTTGCAAACATGGGTGTTCATCTGCCATGCTCCTCTGCCAGCCCATTTGAAGATAATTGGTTCCTTTGTTTTGAGTGGTTTTATAGTGTTGGCCAAGAGTTTCTCTTTCTTCAACCTTAATACCTTGCAGTTGAACTTCAGCGTATCTTTCTGTATGACACCCAGTCTAGGAGCATCAAACTGCCACAGTGAAGGGACAGGACCCCAGGCCATGCACACACACTTCGGAGGTGAGAGCTGGTGCTTTGGGTTTGTTTGCTGTTAGCACTGGACGAGTATCGGCCAACATCTGCTTCCATAAAAGCCTTTTTGGTCAATTTGATTTGCAATCAATACTCTAACAAAATCAGCTTCCTCACACGTAGTTCGTTTGTCACAAAGAGAGATTACCTTCATCGCTGGGAGTTTCTTCCAGCCCAGCTCCTGAGTTTTCCTCCAGGACATGACCGCTACTGCATTATTTCTGTATTTTTGATGGGCAGGTTCATCACTGATTATACCTAGTAATAAATTCTTCTCAAATCTCAGGATTAAAATTTGCTTTCTGAATGAAATTGCTATTACATGTAAATATTATATAGCTCTTTCTTTATTTTATCATCTTCTGTTTTACATGCCTGTCCAATGGATCGGTGCCTTGTTATCACAGCTTCTTTCTTTTTTTTTTTTTTTTTAAATAATTATCAGTTATCTGGTTTCTTTTAGAAGTTTAGTTTTGTCTTCATTCATATTTTCTGTGCTATGCTACCCTCCACAATTCTCTAAACAAATTTTAATACCAGAAGTTGTCAGCTGCAGTTTACACATTTCCCTTTCATCCAAAAACTTAGAGGCTTGATCTTTAAGTTAAAGATGGATCAAGATGTCCAGAAACATTTAGTGTCATTTTAATTTTAGGGCAAAATTTTAATACTTCTCTCCCATTTTTCACCACCCTCCTTCCCTTTTTATTTTTTTCGGACAACTCTGTGGGAGATCCGGAACACCAAAATTTCAGTGAAGAATCAGGAAATATTTGCTATGAAATGGTTTTCTTATTTTGAAAACCATTCAATTGTCAGGATAAAAATGTGATGCAGCTGCATGAGTGGTAGTGCTGGAAAAAGATATTGCTATGCCCTTTTCCAATCCAATATTCCCCCTTGATGTGAAATCCCTTGCAGAAGTTAAGGCCAGACTCCACCTAGAGAATGACCTACCAAAGTAGTCTGACTTGCGCTGTCAAATAACTCTGATTTATTTTATTTTTTAGTGTGGATACTGGTTTCGGTAATGCATTTCCTCAGTATTCCTTCACGTGTTTCATAATTTTATCCAGATTATTTTTTTAAGTATCTCAGTGAGACATACAAGCCAGAGTTGCAGTGTTGTTGATCAACTAGCAGTTGGCCAAGGGCGATATGCACAACCCACGGGTAAAATGCTACTTACTGCCTTTTTTTCCCCTGTTAAGTGTGTGATTCGTAGAGGAATAGCAAAGGTAGAACTGCTGGGGAAAAAAAAAAATGCAAATAAATACTTGCACAAGTGAACATAGAATAGAGGTATGTCATGCTTTGAGGAGGGCTGAAGTCCCAAGGACTGTGTGAGGATGAGCCCAGCAGAGAGCTGTGGGTGAGCTGTCGATGGTGATTTCTCCTCGCCAGGGTGCCAATGTCCCCAGGGGCGAGATGTCTGCACCGTCCATGGGAGATCGCAGCTCTGTCCCTCTTGGGAATTGCAGTCGGCGCAGGCTACGGCGCTGCGGAAGGAGGTTTCCCTTGAGAGGGGCTCGCAGGGCTGCAGTCTCTGATACGGCATTTGCATGGGAGGCGCAGAGGAGTCTGAGAAATCGGTTCTAAGCAGTAAGACCTATCCTTCATTTTTGTGACATTACAGTGGCTGTAAACGTTTAAGACATACAATGTTAGAGTAATTTCTGTTGGAAAGGATCTCTAGAGGTCTCCAGACGAATCCAGGGCTCACAGGAGGTCCAGTTACAGAAGGGTGCTTGTCCAGCCCAGTTTGGAATATGTCCAAGGACGGCGATCCCACACCCTCTCTGTGTCTCTGTTCCAATGGTCAAGTACCTTCAGGGTGAAATATTTTTCCTAAGATCTAATCAGAATTTCCTGTATGGTAAGTTATGTCCATTGCTGCATGTCCTTTTGCCAAGATTTAGTCTGGGCTTGTAATTTCTCATCGCAAAGTTTAATAAATAAACATTAATGTGTTACTGTTACTACTTCAGTCCAAATAATAAGTGGAAGGGCTCTTCTTGAGATGGAGTTATTTAGAATGAGCTTTTTAAAGGTATTTTCATGCATAAAAATTCAAATTGAAATCTAGAAGCACAGTGGTCTCCAAAGTAGGTGTTTTGAAAAGCCCACTGGATAGCTGCGTCCTCTGCAGATGCTTGTGAACCTGCAGCTTGGTGCACTTGATAAATTTATAAATGAAGCAGTGACGCAGACAGTGACCTGAGCATCACGGCAGTGCTGTTTGCATCAGGTTGTTTTAAAGAATATGCAGAATACCCCAAGAAGGAAGTTAAAGCTAGAATTCGATTATGTGTGGGCAATCTTCACGAGAAAGGAGATGCAAAGGAGTTGCCTTCAAATCGAGGCAGGCACAGGTACCCCGAGGGAAGTCCTTGCTGGGAACGAGGAGCAGTAAATACAAGACAAGCAGTTTCAAATTGGCTTTTCATTATAGTTGGCTCATTTTAAAAAGCTGAGCTGGGTTTTCCTGGGTGTTTAATGTTTGCAGTATCTATTGATTTCAGCTGGTGTTGGTACATGCTCGACTGTTTCCGAAGTGTTGGAGCAGCTGCTGTGCTGAGGCTGCTGCACATAATTGCTGAGCGCAATGATCTCATGGCCTGTTTGGTTCCCGTGCTGCTCTTATCCAACTTGCTATCTCTTGCCTTATCCTTACATTGTAATGCCTTTAGGACAGGACTCTCTCTTGTGTTGTGTGCAGCGACTGAAGTGATAAAGATCCTGACTGCGCCTAGTGCTTCTAGGAATTACCGCAGAAAAGCCCCATCCCATTATTATATATTAATACGGTATGCATCAATGTGAGACATTTCATTGGCTTTAATAGGCTTTGGATCAGTTTCCTTAGTACCTCTGGCCTTTTTCGGTTCCATTATTCATGAAGGAACATGTTTAATTCAGAGTTAGGGACTGCAAGTATATCAGTGTACCTTGTGACGCTCGCTGCTTTTATCCGCAGTTACAGAAGTTATCCCTAAGCTTAGAGCTGCCTCGCATACGTGGGCGGGTATGTGGCAGACCCCCTTCTGAGGCTGCTCGGCTTGTAGGAAATAAAGGTTGAGTTCCTCCACCCAGTGTGGATGATTTTTTTTGCCCCATGATGGGGTGCGTTCCCAGAGCTCGGCCGGGGCAGCGTGCACCTCAGGTCTAAAAGGCACCCTTTGGCCACGGACCGCCACGTCAGCAACGGAGTTGAACAGGTCAAAAAAAGGGTCACGCTCTGCTCCATCCTATTTTCACTCAGGGACAGTCTTTTTGTCAACCTTCCGTTATCTTCCCCCCAGCTTTTACCTAAAGATAAAAAGAAACAGCTTATAATTCATTACAGTTCATTAAAATGAAAATAAAATTTATTTTGCATCAAAATGAAAAAATATGACTTGTTCATTATTAGCATATAAATGGTATTTTTTATGTCACTCTGCCACAAAATCACTTACATTTTCAATGATCACAGCACACAAAATTAATTTTTGATAGCCTTTTGTGATTTGGTTGAAAATTCTCATTTCTTTTTGTGCATTAACAGCAAACTGTATCCACTGCTATTCATACCAAATTTTAGATAATGAAGCAATTAAAAATACATGGATTGAAGATCTTATCTCATTTTTCCTCTGGCCTATTTCTGCTTCATTATTCATGAAGGGATATGTTTAATTCAGAGTTAGTAATTGCAGATATATCTAGTATAAATTGTGCCTTATATTCTTTTACCCAATTTCAATTTACTTTAGCAAATAGATCTATGGGGAAAAAAAAAGCAGGAAAGACAAAAGGGCAAAAACTACATCTTGGTGTCACCAAACAAAATTGTACAGGTCTATTGCTTGTAAAGTATGTCTGCAACTCAGGAAAAAGTTGATGCAATGAAGTACTGTACTTGGCATATTAATAACCTTGCATTTGTATCAAATGGATGAATTAAATTATTCTGATTCGAAGCAGTATGAGAGACTCAGTGCGACTGTCATTCTGCTGCTTTTATCCACAAAGTCAAAAAGTCCCAAATCCGTGAAAAGCAGAAATAGTAGAGACATAAAGCTAGATAGATAGCAGAGTTGAAATAAAATTAAGGTGTTTTAGGCAAAGTAGAGGAACCTTCACTTGGCCAGAAAGTGAGAATGAGTCTGGATCATGTGTTTCCCTGTGCCTGGAGTGAGATGCGTTTGTAACAGCTTGATAAAATGTTCAGATCCTGAACGCATAAAAATTATTAGAGCTTCCACTGGGTTTGGGATCCAAGGAAACAAAAGCAGGTATGTGCGGGAGAGTGGGCTGGGAGGGGCTGCCGAAGCGCAGCGAGGGCTGCTCCTTGGCCAGGTGGCTCCTGCCTTTCCCTCCCGTAAATCTCAGCCCAGGGGTTGGATTAGGGTTGGGATGAGGGTGCCAAGGGAAAGACAGCGACGTGCACAGCAGGAGAGGGCTCTGACCGGGCAGCCAAGATACCTCCAGGGCTGCTGGTGCAATTGTTCCCCAAACACTAGCTCCTAGTGGACACAGCTGAGGGCTCTCTGTGAGGTTTGGATGGTGCCTGTGGGAACTGCTCTTTGTGGAGAGGTGCTAACAAGGTTAATTACATCCAGGAAATGTAAGGGTTGGCTGTTGGCTACTGCAGTCCCAGAAACTTCTTGTTGGGTTGTAAGCTGTCCTTAGGGGTTGTCACCCCCCCCACCCCCACCCCACCCCTTGTCCTGAACCTTCTGCAGAAGACAGGAAGGGGCATAACACAGGTGAGCTTCCAACTCAGAGTTGCTCTAGAGAAAGCTTTTGTTGTAATCACTAAGGACACAGCCCCAAACCTCCCTTTATACCGGAGGAACTTTTTGTATGTACGTCTCAGACTTGAAATAGAGTTTGTAGAATTAACAATCTGGATTTATTAAACATTGTGATCAGCACTTTCTAGGGCAATTATTAATGCAAATATTTCTGCCCAGTTATTTGATTAACTGAATAACTTGCAAAGTGATGCATAGCCTTTCCTGTGTAGTCCTTGATTCATAATTTCAATAAGTTAATTAATTACAATCTTATTTTCTCTCTTAATGAATTCTGGTTTGCTCTGATGGCTTTGGAAGTCTTAAAACATGTTGTGAATGATTCTTTAGAAGTGAATCAGCTAAAGTTTCAGGGAGTTTTTATGTTTTATAGGAAATAGCATTTAACAAGTATTGCCTTTCGGTGTACAGAAGTCACAGCAGACTTCACAACAGCCACCAGCACTTACAGAAGTTCTGCCTACCTTCCGCTCCCTGTGCTCCACGAGGAAAATCCGTCCCTTCATAGACAAGGGTCCGTAATTTCCCTAGATGACACTGACAGGCATTGCTGTCAAAGAAATTACACTGCATTCAGTTACTCTGATCAACAAAAGCAACGTTCCCTGACCTGCTGTGGGCGCACAGCCATTGGAGGTGTGTGCCACAATAGACGTGCCAGGCCAGGGCAGGATATCTAATCTGCCTTTGTCTGCAACGTCACCTGTTGGTGACCTTGAATCTGTGCTCCGTGCTTTGTGTCCTAAATTTGCTGATAAGCGCATTGAC
Source organism: Fulmarus glacialis (assembly GCF_000690835.1). Taxonomy (NCBI): domain Eukaryota; kingdom Metazoa; phylum Chordata; class Aves; order Procellariiformes; family Procellariidae; genus Fulmarus; species Fulmarus glacialis. The sequence continues at coordinate 78,144 of NW_009209211.1, forward strand.
GGCTTTCAGAGCCCACATTGGTTGAAACCTGCTGTTGGTTCACCACACACTGATAAAATTATATATAATGCAAAATTATTCCAAGTTCATGACATCTGTTTTCCTGGAATCCTGTTTTTAATAAGTTCACTAGGAGCAGATTTCCTGGAAGTCGAACTGGTGTGCGGAGGAACAACTTCCAGCAGGGTTCTGCTGTTGAATCGCTGTGGCTGTGCTAAAGCTGACCCACTTATTGCTTGTGGTAACCAGGTACTTTGGGGTGCTACCAAGCCAACAGTGTAGGTTGTGTCTCCTCTATAGGTGAGGAGGTGTGTCTCCTTCTCACCAAATGGCCCATTTTTTTCTCCTACTTTTGCATCGTGTTTCCCCTGCTCCTACAGTTTCTCCCTGCTTTTTTTCCCCTACCATCCCCTGTTTGAATTTGATACTTTATCTTTGCTGGATCTTTCCAGATTTAGGCTGATTTTGGAGAAAGGAGGAGGGAGGCCATGTGTTTGGGGATTTTTCCATTATCTCAGACCATATGTCCTCAATCTCCTCCTCCTTTTCCTATCCCCGTATTGGTCATGTGAATGTTTCTGATCTCTGCCTTGCCCTCCCATCACCACAGTTTCCTCCCTTTCCATTGATCTGCTTCCCTCCATCCTCCATTTTTCCCATGGAAAAAATGCCACTGAGCTCAGAGCAGTCATCTCCTCACCTTCCACTGATGTTGCAAAATAGGTGGCAAAAGCAGTCTCAGCAGGCGTCCTTGAGAGAGACCGGGGGGCTGGAGAATAGAGAGGGTCAGAAACTGAGATAATAATCCATCTCTGATTCAAAACCAGGTGGTTCAGACACCCATCACACACACTAACTGATCATAAACACGAGCTTGGCACAGGCCTAGATCTTGCCTCCTCAGTGTCCTAGTCTTCTATGAACGGTCATCTAAACAGTCACACAAAGTAAGGCTTCATCAACTTCACTTCATTAGAAACTAATTAGAACCATCACCCCAAGCCAAGATATCTTTGAAGTACAAATATTTCCTCAGCTTTTCTTAATCAAGGCTCTTTTTTTTTATGCCCCTCTTTATATGCTGATTCCAGCCAGCACATGGACTAGAAATCCTGGAAGGCTGGAAGGAAAAACTCCTCTTGCAGTATTTCCAATTGGATAAAAAACAAAAATCCATTGGAAATATCATGATTTCCAGCACAATGTACGGGCCAAGAAAATCTGGAGAAGCTGCAAATAAGCATCCATATGTCTGGATAAGTCCCTGAACTGAAAAAAAATCTTTGGAGGTTTGTTTATTCTTAATACAGAGAATAAAACCTTATTATTTATTGATAATAATAATAAAAAATTCCTTAAAGCACATGGTGTCTACAAGGCGAAGAATTAGCTGTGTTGCTTGTGTTGATAAGCTCATAGGCCTGTGGGCTTGTCTGGCCTGGACAACAGTCAGGTAATTCAATTCAGGGATTTAGTGCAAAAGCTATTGTTGGGGAGATTAACAACAAGGATTCATGGAAGAGGTGATTTTTAAAGTAGAGATGTGAACCTGAGGCAGGGCTGTGTTGTGAGAGGTACGTGTGGCTTTCAGAGCGCATAGCAGAGAGAAAGGTTGAGGCAGAGAGAAGAAATTAATGGGAAAAGAGAGATGTAGGAGATGTATAGTCCAGATTTTGTTATTTATGGGGTCACAGCCGCATCCTGGTTGAGCAGAAGACCATGAGGCTGCGGTCACCGCTGGTGTTGCCCGGTCCCTGCTGTTGCCCAGGCCAGCTACACACTGGTCCATCGATTCACATCTGTGTGCGGCTCAGCCCGGAGCTGCCTGGTTTGTGTTCTGCACACACATTTTTACTGTCCCAAATCAGACTTTTTAGTAAGCACTATTTGAGCAGGTTTTCAGAAAACAAGGCTGAAATTCTGAACACAAATCCCGTTTAAAGGGTCAAAACTTCCCACTGCTTTGGACATTCAGCATATATCTATTTTAACGAGATTCATGCATGCATAAACTACCACTCAGTCTTTTGCCATATAATTTTTTGCTTATATATTTGACAATATTCTAATAGGAAGGCAAATTGTGAATGGCAACTTATTCTAGAAGGTAACCTGTGCAAAAGACAGAGGTATGGGATGTAAGTAAGGTCATTCCCACCTGTCCCACACTGGCCAGGTAATGTCCTCCATGTGCAGCCAAGCACTGCCAGTGCCAGAAACAGAGTGCAGGGACACCAGGTCCCCCACCGCTGCTCCCCTTTCCCTCCTGCACCGGTGGTCAGGGTGAATGGGTGGCCATGTGTCTCCTGCTCTCCACACTACCCTGAGATGTGGTCGAAGGTGGAGAAGAACATTACCTGAGACAGACATCCAGGATGGGGCCCTTATTTATACATTTTTAAAATGCTTGCCATAAATTCACTGCCAAATAGCTCAGATCCCTGAAGAGCAAGCTATGTGACGTGGCCTTGCTATTTCAGATGTTTTTGCTGTTTGCTCTCTGCATCTTTATTAAAGGCACTCTGTCAAGGCCGCTGCATTAAACATTGATCTACCTTGACAGCGGGAGCAGGGCATATTGAAGGGCAGCGTCAGCCCCTTGCCGAAGGCATCCCTCTCTTGCAGATATTTAACTATTTCTTAAGCTCCCAAGAAAGACACGTGGAAAGAGCCCGCTGGTGCTGAGACGGCACAGCATTACACTGCGAACTGAAGCGGGCGGGGAGGAACGCTGCACTCTGAATTTCATATCTGGAAACCTGCCAAACTAGGAGGCATCTCAGAAATCTTTGTTGCTCTCTTGTCGGGGTACCGACTGCTTGTTCACCTTTACTGGGTGGGAGTTACTTACCATTTCATAGCAATTCTCAAGGCTGAAGCCTACTGACCTGCAGGAAAATTACCCAAAGGGCATTTCATAGCGCTTGAAGCTTCAGCTATGCCTAGTCATGAGCTCCCTGGCTCTACTTTTGAAGGTGCTTCCTGCAGTGGTTCTTTCATGCAGTTGCCACTTCATGATATAGTCTCAATTTCTAAACTTCCTGGGATTCCCTTGAAATAGCCTCAGGTGAAGTGGCAAGTTCTGATATTCCTGGTGATTTCTTGGAAGCAATTCAGACACCAAATGTTGGTCTCAGTATTGGGAAATGAGCAGTCAGAGGGGTCTGCCTGGCTTTAAGCTTGGTGGTGACTGATGGGGGAGGGGTCTGAATTGTTTGGTAGCCCTCTGTGGATGTTTGAAAGGGAAAATACTAATTCCTATGTTTCTGTGAAGGGTGTGATGTGAGATACAGATGGGCAGGAATTTTGTTTCTTTGGCTTCTTGTTTTTAATGCAGTGAAAGGCACTGAGAAACTTCACTGGCAGACCAAAAAAATCCACAGCAACCTAAGAGAGCCGTGTAACCTTGCAGCTACCTTTCTGAACGCTTTACTTTAAAATACCTGGTGCAAAACCTCACCCCACCTTCCTAAGTGGGGCAACCTATTCACAACCCAGTTTCACTTCGAATCTCCCAATTTTTCTAGCTCTTTAAGTAAAAGAGCCATGAGGTACTAAACCCCCAGTAACTCTTTGCTCCTCCTGAGCAGAGGCATTGCTTCCTGGGCTTTCTCTGTGGCTTTCCCACTGGGTTTCTCCTGAGGTCTGCCCTTGCCCAGGGCGTCTCACTGCTGTGAAAATCGCTAACAAGCTGCTATGTACAGTGAAGGACACGTTGTCTCCACACCACCGGTGACGGGAGCAGCCAGCCTGCTGGCAAGCATCCCCTGTGACATCCCCCCAGTCCAGCTCTGCAGTCAAGGGGCCGTGTCCCTGCCACATCATCCGTTCCCTCCCTGCTCCCTGGCTCCGCAGACCCCGCGGAGGCTCTGCCTCGCTGCCTGTAGCTTTTGGCTGGGTGAGCGAGGCCGGGTCTGTCTGCCTGGCAGCGGTGCTGGCTCCGGGGAGGAGCAGCGGCGTGCTGCAGGGCTGCTGCGGTTCGGCTGCCAGCTGGCACAGCGCAGGCAGGCGCCGAGTGGGGGTGAAATGCGCTCAGATGAAATGCCCCGCATAAAACCTTCCCACAGCCCCACTATACCTTCGCGTTTCCCTGGCTTAGTAAAGCACCTAGGCTTCAAGCTATCTGCTCACTGCGTGCTTTAATTTGGCTTGAATGTCTGATAATTTTTGTTTGCAAGTTTTAATTTTGGCAGAGGTTGACTTGTTTATGTGTGTTTGGTCTTTTTTTTTATTTTGTTGAATTCTCTGGCTAAGGATAAGTTTGAGGCTTAAATTACATAGTCACTTTAACAGCAGTCTGTACAGTAACTACAGCAGTTTGTGGGCTTTGTAAGGTTTGTTATAAACCACCTCATCTCATGGCGTTTAATGTCACTGTGCCTATCAGCGAGCAGAAGGACAGCCTGGCACCCTGCACGCAGCGTGTTGCAATGGGGGTGCGTGTGTGCACCGCAGGGGCGGTGGGTCTTGGCCCCTTTCAGTTCAATCACAAACGTCACGTATTTCTCCCCCCTCTTCACCAAGGGCTTTTAATGTCAGAGCTAAGACAGGCATTTGCAACTTTTTTTCCCAGGGCTGAACTCTTTCATATTTCTACATGAAACTTTTAATCCAAGAGTAACGCCTGGGTGTTGCCTGGTCCTCCGGGGACTGATGGTGTGTGTTTCTCCAGAAATGATCTGCCTGTTGCAAGCAATTGTTCTTTAAAGTCTGATCGAGCTCTCGTTGGCTTGTTCTCCACAAAAAAACCCTGACAATACTCAGGCTGCTTCTGTGATGAAAATGCTTGCTGTCATGTTAATTAATGCATCGCCTTGTCAATTCTTTGTAGTCTTCCATCTACCTGCCTCTCCCCTTGTCTTTTCTCCCCTCTTCTCTTTGGGTGGTGACCCCTCTGGATGGACTGCCTCCATGGACCTGCATGTGCACAGCACCAGCCGCCGCAGGTGCAAAAAACGGCCACCACAGAAGCAAAACTCATGAAAACATGAGAGCACCCAAACCACATCTGGCCTGGTACACCATCTCCTCACTGTCAGTAGGTGCTGGGGCAGTGCAGACACCGAATAGCACAGGCAGCTCCCTGTACCCTCCTCCTCGTGTCCCTCATCCCAGTTAGCAAGTTAGCAGTTACCTGCCTGCTCACAGTCTGATGCGGTGCCCATGCAAAGCCCAGAAGTCCCTGAACGTGTTGTATGCACGAATAATTTTAGACCTAATAGACTCTCCGGTCTAGTTTGAACCTTTTTTGTCCCTCCAAGAACAACTCAGGAAGGATCCCATGGAAGTTCTCACTACCACGGGTATTCTTAGGTCTCCGTCAGGAAAGGCATGGGAATCTCTCCAGGCTATTACATCAGCCTCGTAAATGACTCACGCTGGATGTCTGCACCTCCTGTTACTGGTGAGGAGACAGCTGGGTTGGAGAGCTTTGGTCAGCCTCGTCCTTCCAGGGGATGAAATGAAGGCTGAGCCAGCTTGTGGTGTAACCCCAGTGGGTTCAGTAGGGCGTATCGGTGTCCCAGGGGATGTCTGTATGATGTATCTTGTCTACATGGTGTTGAATAAAAATAAGAAGTGGTCAGATATTTTTCTTCATCTTCTATGACACACCACCTCCCACCTTCTATTTTTTCGTTCATCTGCTGAAATTTTAGTGTTTGTGCCAGTGAGACCACAGCAAAGTCTTTTTCAGCCTGTCCCATCACTCATTCTGCAGAGTTGTGCCAACTTAATTCACTCATAACCTTATAATATCAGAAAATGAGGTCTAGGGTTTCTTTTCTTCTCCTATCTAATCCCATGGTCTCTTCTTTTTCCAGTATTTGTTGGTTTGTCTCTCCTGAAATTTTATTTTTCTGAGCTGTGCTCCTTCTGGGTACATTTCTTTCATGTTTTAGTTATACCTTTGTGGTATTTGTTTTCAGTTTTTGAGCAGATGGGGTCCTGATTGGCAGGATATGAAATAACTCAGTAATACATACTGAGTGATGTCAGTTGTTCTTAAAGGTGGCTACCTTCAAAAGGAGGAAGATAACCTTTATGGGAAAATACAAGTGTCTTCATGTCCAGTCCAAATGAACAGAAAATACTGTGGATTAAGAGGAGCTGGTCCCTAGATTCATTATTGACATCAGTTCATGGGGAAAAAAGAAAGTCAGCAGAAGGGAAAATGGGCTGTAGGCTGCCGTCCGGCTGCCTTCTGGGTGCGCGCCTACAGGCGGGGAGCTGGAGTCCCCAGAGCAATCTATCAAGGGTTATTCTCAACGCGTGGGTGAGTCTCAGGCTGGACACTATTGCACAACACAGCTCAGCTGCATGTCTGATGTTTGTCATACTAACAGCGCTGCAAAGCACTTAACAGTGGGGGAAAAAAAACCACATAAAAATCGGAAAAATGGAATAGTTAAGATCATGGCAAAAACTCTGGGTTTTGATTGAGTTTTGAAAATAACTGCAGAGTGATGATATGAAAAGGTGAGGAAGGGCTGTTTTGAAACCATCTGTGCCACGTGGGGAAAAAGCAAATTTAACCAGACTGAAAAGTGTAAAGAGGGAGGAGGGAGTGGTCAGCTCGGACAGTCTATGGAAAGGGCTCAGGAGAGCCAGGAGGGGAAGTGTCTCTGTGAGAAAATGGAACAAAAGGTGGTTTTGAAATGAGGGAAGCTACAGGACTCATTCAAGGGAAAGGAGAGAAAGTGTCATGCATATTATTTTTAATTTTTTTTCCAAATGATTTTACCTGATTTGCTTTTCAAACACGAGGATGAAACTCTAAAGTAGGCAGAAAATTTCACTAGATTTTCATTGCTTTCTGCTTCCAGCCTCCCTGGAAACCCCTCAAGATCAGGCTCTCACAGTAATTCAGCACATCTGCTTCTGGCCCCAAAACCCACCCGTGAACCTGGGGGAGGTTTGGCCCTGGTCCGGGCGGCTGCTGGGACAGCGTGCAAACATGAAACTAAATGCCCTGGAGCACGCGGAGAGGTTGGGCTCTGGCTTGCATAGTAAGAGGCTGAAGAAAGGTTTATGCCAATTCTGATTATGTTCAGATGGATTAATCTATCAGTTTGTGGCCTTTCTGCTGATAGTGTTTCCGAAGGGTGCAGGCACCCTTTAACAGGCGATGGGCAGCTTTCAGTCCTGAAAATCCCAGTGGAAGAAGTGATTTAGGATTATGGAAATTGGTAGCTCACCCTAGAAATTCTTGTGCAGTGCTCTTAAAAAGACATGAATGTTAGGGTTACATGTGTGTTTATAGAGTATTCAGGCAAACTCTAAGCACTGAACTTTTGGGCTTGTAATCTCTCTTGCAGAATTTTCATGGGAAATGCAATGTGTCAATCATTTTCAACATTAAGACCAGATGCTTTCTTGCAGATATTTTAAGTGTTTGTTCAGCTCTGGAGAATACCCTGTACAATTTTTTACCTTTTCTAGTTTTGTAATCGTGCAGTTTTTCCTTCTTTGGGTAAGTGTAACAGAAACACCTTAGTGGGGTGAGAAGACTCCAGCTCAGCCAGGCTCTGAGCAAGTCACAGAATCACAGAATGGTTTGGGTTGGAGGGGATCTTTAAAGGTCATCTAGTCCAACCCCCCTGCGATGAGCAGGAACATCTTCAACTAGATCAGGTTGCTCAAATCCCTGTCCAGGCTGACATTGAATATTTCCAAGGATGGGGCATCTACAACCTCTCTGGGCAACCAGAGAGCCCAGAGGTTGAAGTCCTTGAAAGAGCTGCTGTGGGTTTGCACACCTTGAAGTTAGTGGAAATCGACATTGTCCATTGGGTTACAGGACTTACCAGTACCGTATTGCACTAAGCAAATAATATTTTTTGAGGCAGTCCCTACATCAGAGAGATTAAAAATAACAAAGAGAGGGTGAAAAAGCGAGATAATTAGCTCGATTTTATGCACGAAAATGGAAACAGAGGTTAAAGGACTTGCTAGAGAGCATACAGCGAGCCTGGACAGAGCACAGAACTGAACTGTGTTTTCTGGTGTTTTCTGATTCCCAAGATGGTGCTTTTATTCTGCAACAAGGACATTTTGCTTCAGGGGAAATGGTCATATTCTTAAAAAAAAGAGTCTCATATTTTCAGTCAGCTCCACACTCAAATGCTTCCTTGAACCTGTGGTGTTGGTAACAGTTGTCTTCTGAGTGAATTAAAATAGTGTTTCCTATTTCATGGCACACATTAACAACTGCTGTGCATGTTCCAGTCACAGGCAATGATTAGTCACAGGAGATACAAACTATTACTTGAATGGTGAGCCATGCTAACTTAAAACTAAAAACCACTAAAAAATGACTCATATACTGACTAGGAAACCTTCATGAGAACATCGTGACATTCTCCAGTGGAGTACATGCCCAAAGCATGCACTACACGAGCTGCTTTACTGCGGGTATTTTTTCCCTCAGTGAGTGTTAAGTGCTGAAAGTGGCAATGGGAAGAAATTGTGGTTTGTAACCTGTCTTCCCAGGGTGATCTGAAGACTCAAAAATATATATGATGTAATTAAAAATTATTTTGAAAACAGTCATTTCCTTCCCTGGTTCCTGGATTATTTGGCACCGTTGTCCGGACCATGCACCATCTGAGCATGCTGTGGTCGCACGAGGTGACTCGCCAGGGCACCGTACCCTCTCAGGGATGAAATAAGTATAGGGAGAGCATTCTGTTTTGCCTTTAGATCTTTGCTCTCTGATGCACCATGTGACTCTGCTCTTCCCATTCAATTCCAGTAGCCACATTTGTCTTGCCAGGCTCTGGGTGCTGGGGAAGCACCACCCAGGCTGCAGCCAGTTATATGAGTATCTCTGGCCAGCTGTACAGGGTGTCAGGGAGCCACGGGCCTCTTTCTGCAGACCATTCCCCTGAATAATGGGGTGTCAGAAAAAGGGAAGAAGCATGAGTTTGTATCACTTTATTGGACCTTTCAGTCTGGTGTGTCAGTGGCCATTTGCATTTGATGTTCCAGATTAAGCAAATCCCCAGCTGGTGCAACCCGATAGTCTCCCCCTGCTCTGATTTCGCGTGCATGCAACACACAAGTCGATCCTAGCGTGAGATGGATTTGTTTGAAGAGCCACATTACCCTCCTTAGACTGTAGCAAATGCCTGTGCGATGCTGTTTCCAGCATGCAGGGAGATCATCTCGTTAAGCTCTTTAGCTGCTCAAACTTCCACCTTCTGGCTCGTACAGCGTGAGCTTTGGCTTCCCATCCGCGGTACCTGCTGAAGCAGCAGCTGCGCCTCAGACATGAAGCCGATTTCTATCAGCAAAGGCGACGACTCCTGTCCTGGGGCCCACGTCCCTCCGTAACCCTCCCGTGAAGCCGCTGGTGGTTCCCTGCAGCGGTTACAAAAGCTGGGTGGGAGGAAAAAGTCCCTTGTGCTGCCATTATTTTAGACCACAGATGCAAGGCTTCAGCCTTCTTGTGCTGCACACTAAACAGATGTTAGAAAAATTAATCGAGGCATTAGCTCCTGCAGATGACTGCATTTTTGCAGCTAGAATAATCTCCCTTTAGCACTTTGAGTTGTTTCACTTTTGCAATTAGCAACACATTTATGGCACTACAAGAGACTGATAAGAGCATTCAGGCTGGTTCGTGGTCACTGAGCAGCAGGTTTCTAACTTTCACTTGAACAGGTTTGTGATCATTTGGGCTAAAGAAAAATGACATTGACCTTTAAGAAATGGCCAGGGAAGTGCTAGAGTGTATGGGATTTAGGGACCAAAATGCCTTCTAAGTTCTTTGGGATTTGGCAGCCTAACTCTCACATCCCTTCAAAAATCCCAGTGTTAGATTTCACTGAGAGCAAATCGATTTTTCCTAGAATCATAAAATAATGGAGGCTGAAAGGGACCTCTGGAGGTCGCCGTCTTCAACCCCCCTGCTCGAGGCAGGTGATTTTAAGTGTCAGACTCTGCTCTCGGCACGGTGCTGCAATGGGGGAGAGCTCAGGAGCCCTGAAAACACTATGGGGAGTGCAGTGAAGCACTGAAATGGTCATAAATAATTAACTGATACTGACTTTTGAATGGTTTTCCCATTGAGTTTTTTATGGCATAATCTCTTTTATTATATTCCATTGTTATTCCCTGCTTCATTATCAGCTTGAGTTTCTTTCCCATTTCTAATTCTTTCCCAACCTTCTTCTGCAAAAGAAAAAAATTCCTCTTTAGAGCAGCTCCTTTCCCAGTTGCCACGATTAACTATGATTTTTCTGTCCTTTCCTTTCTGGCCCCACACCCCCTCTCCCTCCCCTAAGGCTGCCATGCCAAGTGCCTTGCGACGCCCTGGCTGTGTCTGGGCTGGAGGTCTCTGTGGCAGCGCCGAGATGTGTGCTGCTGGTGTCCCCGTCCTGCACTGGGTGAAGTATTCAGACGTGTCTGAAAGAGCATCTGCTATTTCAACACATAAAGGTACTCGTTCAGGATGTAGGCTGCAGTCCGTTGTGTTTACAGAGAAGCCTGGCTTTGAATCCCAGGGTAATACATCTGCACATGGCCCGTGGCCGATGGAGGAGCTCTGCGGACACAGGCGTTCCCAGTGGAGAGCCATTTAGGTGATACTTATTCATTGCTCCTTGGATGTAGGGGGTGGAAGTAGGTGCTCTTTGTCATCCCAAGCATTAACAAGAAGACAACTAAGGAATACTTTTTTTTTTTTTTTCTTTTTAAATGTAAAAGTGTATGTTACTTACTAATGTAAATGAAGAACAAAATGGAGCAAAGTCTGTGATGAAATATTTAAGTTCTTCACATCTTCGTTTTTTCATCTCTGTACCTCCGAGGGACAACACACTATCTGAGTCTGGCTTTGTAGTGCCAGATAGCAGCAGTATTTTGTCTCTGCTTGTAGTACCTCCTCAGCCTCCAGCTATGTGCCGCTGCCAGCTGAGGCTGCCGCGCAGGGGGAGCGAGTGCCCGGTGTTGAATCCCAGCACGCTCATAGAGCAACCACTTGTTACCAGAAGCCTGAATTTGAATTAATCGGCTTGGAAAATTTATTAGATTTGTGAGGAATGACGGTGACCCAGAGAATGAACTCTGGCAGAGAGGCTGAAACAGAAGTTGGGCTTGTGCTTGTCTCTAGGAGAATTTGAACACCTTTTACACAGAAAAAAAACCTGCAACAAATGGCATCACAGAAATGTGGGGACTGCTTGGGGGCTATGAAACACTGAGTATTAAGGTTAGATTTCCAGAGGCATCTATTTCTTCTCCATCCTCAGTCCCTCTGGAAGTCAGTGGAGAGCATTTTACTGTTCCAGCTTTTTCAGTAGGTGAAACTCTCCCTCTGGAAAGACGAGCTTTTAGGGGACTACAATGGATGCAGAGGACCCTATAGCCTCTACTACCTATAGCTCTGCTGCCCTGACCCTATTCTTTGGCAAAGCTGCCCAAAGACTGTAGAAGCCATGTTTAATGAACATATATGGGCTCTCTTTTGCATAGAAGCATAGCAAGATCGGAGAAAGGAAATCATACCTTCCAGACCCTTTTTCTGGAAAGTCACAGAAGGAATTCAGAATATGTCTGAATAGTCCTGAACCTGAGATTTTTCTTCTGGTGTCTAAGATACCTTTTCATTGATGAAGGTGTCTTGTCTCTACATGTGTGCATAACTGCAAGCAATGCAGAAAGGTTTTGCATTCAGAGCCAGCAGAGATGACATGCCACACAGTACAAATGAGATGCCAACACGGTTCTCTGATGTGCTTACAAAAAATCATAGCAAAAACCTTTCCCTTCCTGCCTTCTCTCACGTCAGTGGCTGCGGTGCAGCTGACCCCCACGTACCGTTTCTGAAGTGGGGAGTGCCCCTTCCAGCCCAGCGGGCACTGCTCACGGGAAGATCTCCCTGCAGCTGCTCTTCAGTTCGTCTTTTGCGTCTGGTCCAGAGGATGCCAGAACAGTCCCCAGGCGTCTCTCAGGCACAGAGTTTTCCGCACTTTGTCTGGAGAAACGAACTGCACAACCTGAAAGGAGAAAATCTGCTTGCTGGGATTCATGTAGTTTCAGGAAACACGAGAATCTGAGAATTACAGACAGGAACAAAGAACAGAGACGTTAAGTTCCCAGTCCTGGTCTTTTTCTGTGCTACTACACCAGGAAGAAAACCCGCTGTGACAAATGGACAGCCGAAATACGGAATGTCAGTAGAACAGGCTGCTCTATTACATAAACATGTCTGGGCAGGTAAAACAAAGACATGTGGCTCCCTTAATCTTACGTTAAAAATGGTCCAACTTTCACCTTCAAGGTACAGTATTTGATGGCTTGTAATTTGTAGTGGATCTATGATTTCTCAAATCAGCTAGCTTTTTTCCTTCTGTATAAACATGAATTTAAAAGCAGAGAGTAATACTGTCTAGGGCTAGTTCATTCCTGGAGATTTTTTATCAGGAGCTGCAGTTTTCATTATCTGGATTTTCTATTAGTTGCTGGAAGATGTGCATTTCTCATAGAAACTATCACATGAAAATGTGAATAACACATAATAGGAAACTGGGGAGGAAAAAAAGATTTCTGACCTTCCCTTCAAATAGAGTTTCATAGCTGAAAAAAAGCAAGCCCCTGTAACAGCTTCAGGTCTGCTCAACTGCTTCTGTAATATTGTCATAGATTTTGAGCTTGGTTTTTCTCTTGCTCCAATGCTTTCTGTCACTACAAGCAGGTCCTTGAGTGACTTTTTGGGGATGCCCAGAAAGGCTGTGTTACTTAGTGGTCCAAGCTTCGAGGTGCTCATCCCCGGTTCCACTGTGGCACAGCTGCAGCCTCACCTCCCCAGAGTCTGACAGCACGTTATGAACCAAGTCTACGGAGGCACCAGGAAATATGAGCAACGATGCACCCGTACTGCCACTCACCCGATCACTGACAGCAAACACAGGATCGAAAGCAATGCCATGGCTCTGGTGGGCTGCCAGGGACACTTGGTGTCCAAGTCATCTGGCAGCCACAGCCAGTTGTGCAAATGCATTTTGAATGCAGGTAAGAGTTGCACCACCCCTTGGCTCCACCAGCAGCAGTGAGATTTGAGAGAATCTGCGGTGGGTTGACCTTGGCTGGGTGCCAGGTGCTCACCAAGCTGCTCTACCACTCCCCTCCTCAGCAGGACAGGGCGGGGAGAAAATTAGATGGAAAAAACCCTATGGGTCAAGATAAAGGCAGTTTAATAAAGCACCTCCTCATCCTGCTGTGTTATGCAAACCCATAGGAAAATTGTTATCTCATTCACATAATAATATATTGAATAATATCTCATACACTCAGCTAATTATACCCAGCTCAGGTGTGTCTAAATTAGCTACTGTCATACACAGCAACCAGGTCTGAAGAGAAACAAATATCTGACTTAAATCCGATTTAGTCCTGCCTCTGCAGCGTGGCACAGCTGCAGCCTACGGCTCCAGCACGGCGCCTGGACGGGAGCGATGTCTCCACTATCCCCATAGGGAGCTGTGGGACTTAATGGATGTTTACAGCATATTTGGGAGCCACGAAGGCTGGGTACTGAGATGAACATGGTGAGCTATGCAGAGCTGATAGACAGTTAAAGAAAATGGAAGAAAATATATCAAAACCTCTGTGAGAAAACTCCAACCTGACCCAAAAAGCCAGTGTCTTCCAAACTTCACATGCTCTCAGGCAGTTCCACTGCAAACATTGACTGCAAATGCTGCTGTGCTTTGTACTAATCCTCAAGGCAAAAGTAAGGTCACTGCTGAAAAAAAGTAGCATTTTCATTTTAAAACAAGCCTACGGCTTATTGAATTTTGCTCTAATTAGGAGGTCTTTTTTTGTCTCTGTTCTCCTTTCCACCGCATGCTGCGAGGCTGGTTTGTTTTCCTTGGCCTTGAAGTGGGGGAAAAGCTTTTGTGGGAGATTTTTAAACTTCATGGGTCTTTTACTTGTGGCTTATATTCGATAGTTGTGCATAGTTCGCAGAGGGCAGACTGAAATGTCGCTGTGTGGTTTAGGAGCCCCTGAGAAGATGCGTCCTGCTTCCCTTTGTGCTCCGCTCCGGACCACGGCGCCTCGTACCGCCGGTGTTAGCGAGTATCATGAGAATATTGGTGACTCCCGGAGAAGGGTCTCTGGTTCCTTCTGATCACGCTGTCACGGTTTGAATGCGGTTGCTGAAGCTTTGCAATTCAGGACATCTTTTGGGTGAATTTTGGCCTTTGAGGCTCAAGGTTTATAAACAATATGTTGTTAAACAGGGATCAAAGGCCAAAGGAAAGTGACTTTACCGATTCTGCAGGTTGTGGAACAACTGGCTGCCGCAGGGTCAACACTCCTCTCTTGGGGCAAGAGAGTTACCGCTCTGGCTTGCACTGGTGGATGTAAAACTGGGTTTCAGCGCTGTGTCAGAAACGCAGTTTTGAAGAATTGTGCTTTTACCAGCCCAGGTCTCAGGCTGGAGTGAACCGAACGGTTACGGGACACAGTGCTGCGTTTATGGGCGTTTTGGGGCATTTCTTCTCAGGGTTGGAGCTCGCGCGTGGCCAGGTGCCCTCGGACAGGCAGGGCAGGAGCGGGGCTTGCTGCGGCCAGGGTGGAGGGCTCACGGGCAACGAGTACACGTGTTTATTTACTGGTACTGTGTGTGATGACTTCTTGCATATGTGGAGATTGATTGTACGCTCTATGAATCACACTGGTTGATAAGCTGTGTGAATATAACATCCAGCCAAGGGTCTAAGGAGGTGTCTTGCATTTCTGTCTAGGCTACTCACTTCTCTCTCAACCAAGAATGAATTTTAAAAAGTAGGAAGAGGCTCCTTTTGGCTATCATCTTCTCTGTGTTTTTAATTTCCTCTACCCCCTGCCCCATTAACATTAGATAACTGTGTTAGGAAGATAAAAATCGGCTTACAACTTTATGGACGATTGATTGGAAGAAAAAAACAGAGTGCTGAGCATAGCTTGCTCAAGCCCGCATAAGACCTCTTAAAAATTATTTACTAGATACTCAATAAAGTGTGTTAGAATAGCCTGTTAAAACTGCGGAGGCAAGAAAAATTCCCTGCTCCGCTCTGTGCCAGCCCAGCTGCGGCTGTCGGTAGCATTAGGAGTAAACACAGCTCCAATCAACATGCAGTTGCTTTCTGTCTGCAGCAAATTTAAGTATGATATTTATAGGCATCAGTCATCTCTGATCTCCTTTGATCCATTTTTTCCAACTGAAGAAGCTGTGCTTTGAAAGAAAACACTGTCTTCGCCTTTTCAGTGGCAGAATTGGAGAGAAACGCCAAGATGCCAACTTCCAAAATACTTCTGATGCCTTTAATGTTTATTTTAACTTCTAAAAAATATCTGAGGGCCTGATCCAGAGGCAGACATGGGCAAGGAAAGCAGCAGCAGGTCTTGTTCCACCTCTATTTACGGATAACATGTCTCTGTAGTGCCAGGCTCCGAGGTTATCACAAATACTCCTATCTAGAACATTAAGTCCTTGTCAGAGCCCATCTAATGTAAATACACTTGTACCAAGCTTGCTCACCCTCTCGCATGCATATTCATGACGTGCCAGCTCCTGACAAAGATAATGCTCTGTGCAGCGAGCACCGTTATTAGCTCTGATTGACAAATGGATTTCTAATCCAGTGTATGTATGTCACACATGGATCACAAGAGCTTTGAAGTCAAACGCGTTTTTGGGAGCTGAGCTACTTTTGTTATAGCGTAGAATTAAAGCGGAGAGGTGTGAAGTCCCCTGCTGTTGGTTGGCACTTAGCTGTTGATAAAGAGGAGGCGAGGGCGCCTCGCTATCGCTGGAAATGCTGCTGGCGTCTGGAATAGAAAACTACGCTATGAGTGGCCGCCGCTGAGCCGGGGAGGCTGGTGCCTGCCCTTGGCTCTCCCAGGCAAAGTGCCGCGGGCAGCGAGGTGAAGCAGCACAGTGCCAGGCCCAAGAGCCACCCTCAGAGAAGAAAATAGCACAGCCCGCCCTGAAATACCTTGTCTAAAGCCTGTGAGACTGTAATTCTGAGTAAGGCAGTAACGGAATTTCTTGAACATATGATGCTCACTCTGCCAAGGTGCACAGTAACGAAGATTCTCCATCCCCATCCAAACAGTGCATTCGCACCTATAAGCCCACACCACATGCAACTCCTTTGCCTGTTTTTAAAAGGAAGCAGACGTTCATGAAGGATTTACACTGGGAGCAAACCAGGACATGCTCACGGGGTGTCTCGGAGGCAGCTGGACCATTCAACTGGCACTGGATGAACATAAAATTTCGCAGCTCATGAAACCTTTTCCCTGTTGCAGATGAGCTGTTTACACATCTGGAGTGTCACTTTGCGATCAATACTGAGACCGAACAAGGCATAGTACAACTGATGTTGCTTTGTGTACATAATAAACCATCAATAGATACTTGGTTGCTTTTATTCCTATCCCTATGGAATTCCTTAGTCCTGCTTGAGTAGTCAAGGAACATCACAGGTAACACGGAGGCTGAAGTACACACATCATCCCTTCATATCTACAGTGTGGCATAAGAAACCTTTATGAAATCACTGTCCTATTGGTAAATCAAGCCATGGTACGTAGTCACTGCCTGCAACATTTTACCAGCTAGGAGCAATGATTTTACTGGTAATCTTGTGTGGGACCAGAGCATGCTTGTGCTCTTTTGAGTTGAAGCACAAGTGAAGATGAAAGCCATGTGTATATATCAACAGCACCCACAAACCCAGCAATAATAACCTGGTGCAGTTTTTTTCAAGGTTGCGGTATCCTCTGCAGCCCAGCTTCTTCATCCAAACGAAACTCTACTGCATGAAATCCAAGCTCATGTTAGCCAGCCCTGAACTCACGTAATTGTTATGCCTCATTAATTTGGTGTGTTTATTTAAGTTGGCTGGTGTGTTCCTGAAATAGGTAATGTAGCATTTTAAAAAAAATTTCGATTGCTTCGTGGTGTTTTGAATGGCTCTAAGTGAAAACTGCTCCGTTGCTCTTTTGTCTTTCTCATTTGAATGCAATGGATACCTTACAAGTGAACAGAGCTACAAAGGTGTTTAATTTATGAACCAAGATGTACTTCTAAATAATGTCTAATTAAGTTCATTCATGACCTGGCACATGATGCTTAGCTTAGTCTGGGCATTGCAAACCATTAGTAAACTTTTTAATTGTAATAATTGCCACTGGCAACAATTATTTTCAGGAAGGTGGCTAATTTCGATCAGCAGAGGGAATCTGAAACGTGAGGAACACCTTTCCTGTCTTTTTAAAATACCAAAAAAAGCAGCTGCATGCCAGTGTGACAAATACTTGGCTTCATTTTGTAGGAGTGATGGTGAGGTTTGGAGAAGCTGAGGACATATTCCCAGGCACTGGAAACCACCTCTTTCACCAGCAACCCCAGAGGCAGATCTAGAGGGAGCAATGAAATGTGCTGCTGGCCAGAGGCTGCAGGACAGACTGCTTTTGGAAGACGTGGATTTAAGATGCTGATAGGGTGGTGTATGCACAAAATCATCCCGTTATTGTTGTGGCGGAGATGCAATAGCTGCTCCTGTTGGCTCTGGAGGCTCCCGGCTTCGCAGCGTGGTTCGTTAGCTGGGACGAGAGCCAGCCCCCTGCCACGCTGCTGGCGATGCTCTGCCAAACTCAGAGGGAGCTGCAGTTGTTTACGCTGGCACGAACCGCCTCCATGTTTAATTTCTGAAAGATGGAAAAAACTGGACCCCCATCCAAAAATTCAGAATTGAGTATAGGATTGTTGTCAAATGCTGTAATTAGACACAGAGCTGCAGACGAGGAATAAAGTATACCGTTATTTACTTGTTAAATTAACTTTTCTACCCAAGCCCTGTGATGCTCACTGGGAAGACGTCACTTGTAATTTTTTTCCCTGTGCACTCAGTGTGTTTCCGTCTTACAGGCACTTTAGCACTGAATTAATTACTACGTTAATGGATGTCTAGAGTCCATTAGTAAATTAAGACCTGATGCTAATTCTCTTGGGGGGAAGGAAAGGAGAGTCTATTTAGTACCAAATCATTCAGTTCATTGCCAATGGACTCTGAGTGTTCAAAGGCAGGAAGAGAAGTACATCAAAGACGCTTTAATTTGAAAAGCATAAGGGAAGCTGATCTCAAGGCCTGTCCATGTTACAGACCATACAGCAGCAGATAAATTAGCTTTGAATTTATTATCAACCACATCTCTAGGGAGTGGGTAGGATGAACCTGTACCACTAGGCGTTTTCTTCACATAGCGCCTGACCATGCGGGTGTTTAGCTTACTTTACCTGGTGCTTGGAAGGATACAGATAGCCTGAAATTTCATGGGGATATAAACTTAAATGAGTGAGGTTGCTCCTGCCCACTCTCCAAATCTGACAGGCTTGGTCATCCTTGAACTCTAAAATAAATTTTGGAGAACCCAGCAACACAAGGGGAAGGAAAACAAAGGCACGAGTAAGCACCATGTTTTTATAATTGGCACGAGTCTGCTTTGGACCCTGCCAGAGGTCCTTTTCTGTTGCCTGAAGCCTGATTTGGTCTGTATGTGTCAGAAGTGCCGCTGGTGGAAGTACCGCCGTCGTTTCGGTGCAGTTTGCGATCACCCCATTGCAGCTGGCTGCAGCGAGCGAGGGTCGTGGTGTGCCCAGGTTTGCTGCTGCTGCTGCCCGCTGTGCCGCAGCCCCCGCGCCCTGCCCGCCGCC
>NW_009209212.1:0-19698 GCF_000690835.1 Fulmarus glacialis
GGGCCAGGTGGCCTCCACCTGCTCGGTGGAGCATTATCTGCGCTGTACCGGCCTGCGGGCCCGAGGGTAAGGAAAGCCCCGCAGCCTGGGTGCGGAGCACGCCCGTGAGAGGAGCGGGGGAGCTGGCAGACACCCACAGGCCACCCGGGGAGGTGGGGGGAAAGGGGGCATGCTGGGTGGGGAGAGGCTCACCAGATGGCTGTGCTGGGACCTGACATGCCTTCCCCAGCGCTCACGGACTGAGATTATTCAAAGGCTCGTTACTGTGCCAGCAAAAGGCACATCTGGAGCACGACAGCAGCTGCTGTGCCAAATCTCAGGCCCAGTCTCCAAAACAAGCCAAAGCTTCCCAACAAAGAAGCCCTTTTCTTTTTCATTTCTTTTTAACACAAGCAAAACAAAATTGTCGGAAATGCAGTGCCAGACATGGCTGAAGTGTTTCAGCCAAAACTTTCTAAAAACAAACAATAAGCCCACAGCCAGCATGGGAACTTTTAGCTTAAGCGATTTAAGTCTGGCAACATGAAGAGGAGCTAGACCCAGAGTCTTACAAAAGGAAGCACGTTTTAATACTAGAAGTGTCACCAGTTCTGCTTCTAATTATTCCCCGAGAGCCAGCGTTGCAATACTTCAGCAGCACTGGAGAAGATAAACCACCTTGAAAACCTATCTCCCAGCCAGTGGAAACCAGTACCCAACACGGGAAACCCTTAGGAAGCTCGGCAATGGGACAGCCTTGATAGCTGGGTATAGAAATCCCTCCTCTGAAAGCCACAAGGCAGGATCTCGGTGGTTTACACTGAGCCCTGGCTGATGGGATGTAACCAGCGCCTCCATCACCCAGCTTGCATCCCAGGCAGACAGATTGCTCTGGAGAACCAAGGAGCAGCAGGAGAGACAGCTTGGCCAGCTATGGACTTGAGGACAGATGATGAACCTCTGGAAGCTGCCCTGGACAACCAGGACATGCTCCTAGATGAGACTGCTAGTTTAGCAGCTCTTCTGCTGTAAAACAGGCCTTGTCAGAAGGCCATGAATCAATCTTTGCTGCCAATGAATAATGAAATCAAAACGGGAGCCAGATCATTAAAAAAATAGTTTGGAATGCATGTGTGTAGGTATAGGTTACCTCCTATGATTCATACCATAATACATTGTTCAGTCAATAGATGGAGATTTTGATATTTTACTGTACATTTTCAAGTTATTTTTAAGATGGGCTTAAGTCACACAGTTTGGATCTAAATCAGCACTTTTGACCACTAATTCACAGTTATTCTGGGGTGGGAACACCCAGATCTGCTTCTGGATTTAAAAAATGCTAAAAAAAAATCAAGTTATTCATTCTCTTGGTTTTATTTTCCTGAAGAGCAGAATATCAAAGCAAAGCACAATCATGCATTTTTCTTGGGTGTTCCCCGAACAGCTGTGCCAAAGTCCTCACGGGAAACAGTAATGTTGATTTCCTCAGCACGCCATTCCACATTGACCTGTTAATTTAATGAACAGTTTCACTGCTATTTGTAATTCCAGTGAGTTTCCTACATGTGGCTTTATGATTTCCTCTTTGCTGGTGTTTCCAAAAAGTCAAGGTGATCCAGGGCTTGTTTTGTCCCTTGCACCCAAGTTTTCATGGATCACACACTTGAGGTCTTCTCGATTCAGAATCTGGCTTTTATACTTCTCACCCCAGTCCTCAACGATGTACTGATGATAGGGGTCATTGGAGTGCTCTCGCCTCTTTGATTTCACAGTACTCACCAAGATTGCCACAATGATGAAGGAGAACATCCCAATCATCACCATCAAATAAAGGATAACATAGTCAAAGTTTTCAGCATCAACCTTGGCTTGCAATTTATTCGCTGCTTCCGTCATGTTTTTCCTCCAGCCGTTCATGTAAGTGAGAAAGGTTTCCTTGAAAATATCTTCCACCGCCCAAGTGAAGTTTCGCATTTCAGCCATCCTTGCAAGTTACGGTTACTAAAGACAACATGATACTTATTTTAATCAAATGTCTATACTAAGTTACATTGGTTTCTTTTGTCTGTATTATGATGATTAAATAATAACACCTGCCACTTGCCGGTGAAAATGTTGTACCAATTTTGGACCAGCTGAGAATCCCCATCTCTGAGTGGTTCAATATGTTCAGAGACCCAAGGAGGTCTTACTCCCCTCCTCACTCAGGTCACCTGTGGTCTGAGGGAAGCCAAATACGCTTTGGTGAAATCCAGTGAGCATGGGCCCTCATGACCTACGTTACAGGGGTCGAGGCACACTGCCTCCCCTTCTGAGGCAGTAGCTCTCAAGAAGCTATGAGAAAAGCCACTGTCCTTTTCTGCCTTTCCTACGTAAAGAGGAGGGTGTGACTGCATTGCAGCCTGCTAGCCTGCAAAAAGCAAAGGGTATGGTAAAGAATTTCAATCTGATGCTCCTGTATAACCCCTGTCCTTCAATGCTTCAGGCCAACCGAGCCCTACAACATGTCACAAAGCTTCCACGGAAAATCACTCGATCTCACTGCAGTCTTCAAGCAATGATGAGCTTACTGCAGCCTATGGTAAAGGGTGCTGAATTTTCATCACTAATAAGAAGTTGCAGTGTCTTTCCAACTTAAGTTCAGCAATCTACCTTCCTCTGTTGGACTAGCCTTGTGATATCAGCGTGCACAGAACAGGCACACACACACAGAAGGACGTAGGTACACATGCATGTAGGTCTTTCTGCAATTATACACTCACACACTCAAACACAGGGGATAGTAAGCAAGCTATAAGAAAATCCAAATACAAACTGCCTTGAAATTTTTTTTTGTTTAAAATCTCTCTGCTTTTTCTTTGATTCAGAACAAAAATTGCTATGCTTTTACAATAGGAAGTAAAGAATTACCAACAAAAGCCTACCTTTCCTGTGTCCTTCTCTAGTAAGATTCACAGTAAAAATCAGGATTTTAAAACTCCAGTGGATAATATGATGATACTCTTGAAAGGAGCAGAGATATCTTAAACTTTAAGTAGCCTTCAGCCTGCACAAGGCTGTAAGCTATTGTCTGTTAAATAAGAGCCTTGTACTGCACACTTTATGTTTATATTAAAATTAATGCTAAATCTAATCTCACCTGGAAAGTCAAATATTGGCTGACAGCTTACATCAGTCATCCTGTCAGATGCTGAGTACTACTCTTTATGCTTATTACTGCAGTTTCGTATATTGTAAAAGAGCACTGTTGTGCTTTCTAGGGGTAAACATTGATACAGCTTGATCGTTGTTGACTCAGAGAAAGAGTAAAGATGAGCTCTGCAAAATAATGATAATAATAATATTAATAATAATTCCCTTGGCTGATATGGGCACAAGAGGCTGAGCACTGAGCAGGCAGTTTGAAAGGCCTGCCAGCCTGCCAGGCTGCTTCGCACTCAAAGGGAAGAATTTTCTGCTCCTTCGCTTCCCCTGGGAGGTCAGCGATACGTGTCTTCTGTCTCTTTCTCTGTTCTTTCTTCTTCCTGCGTTTCATGTTTCCCCTGTCCTTTGCCATAAGCTCAGCCTTTCTCTCCCTTTCCCCTGGGTTCCCCACATGGTTTGCCTTTCTTCTTCTTCCACCAGGATCATACTCACTAGTGACCAACCCCTCCGTGAAGCCCTTGCTGTGAGGAGCAGGTCCTCAGGCACAGCCAAGACCGGCTTCTCTGAGCTCTGCTCTGTGTGCACTTCACTCGTGATCTGGAACAGGAAAAGACAAAAACTTATAAAAAAAATAAGCAGAATTAATTAATGTTGATTTTGTTTCTAGCAAATAGCACATGCTAACACCTAACTGAAAGGCTCTGAGTCACACCTTAGAAAACAACAGTGTGCTCAGTGAAATGAGACAACTTCGGTTTTAGTCAACAGCGGTTCCTGGCCGTGATGGGGACATCCAAGGGAGGGGGATTAGGGTGGGATTGTGGTGCAAAGTGCTCCACAAGCACGTGGGCTGGGACAGACTTTCTGTAAAAAACTTTTCATTTTACATGTAGTCCTGCCTAAGCAATTTGCAGAGAAAGCAATTCCTCAGGTAGCTCTGCTTTGAGGAAGATAAAGCAAACATGGACTACCACTGAATCAACAGCGCACATCAGAAGAAGGGAGATACGCTCTTGGTACAGAAAAGTGTTAATCCCCGAGGAAGCTCTGTCAGTGCCATGCTGCTGACATTGTCATGGTTACTGCTGTCGTTTCTTCTGGATGATTTTCTGTGCATGAACACCTCCCAGCACGGGGGAGAGTTGCTGGCGGCATTTCCTCTCTGATCCCCTGCTTCTCTCTGGCAGTTTCCCATGTGCCCTCAGCTCGGCCCCTCGAAGTCGAGGTAGCTGGCAAGCTGCTTCTGCCTGATGAAACGCGTATGCCGGAGGGACCGCTGCAAGTCCAGCCTCCTGCATTGCGCAGCCAGAGACGTGCCTTGGTTGGTCCTGGCTGAATAAAGTCACTCGGAGCCAGCAGCACGCTGTTAGAGGAGCACCCAAATGCCGGGCTGTAAGCCTGGCTATGGAAATGAGAGAGGAGCCATAGCCCTGAAGGTTCCCAAGCAGAGTAGCTTGGGAACTGTTGCCCTGGACTGCCAATAACCGGGTGAAAGGACTTATCACTCCTTCAAGCAAGCTCTTCTACCATCTGTTCCTGGCCAGTCCTGTTTGGCCAATGCTTGCAGGCATACACTCACGCACGCACACAGGCATACCTACATATATAAAAGATGCATATGTTCTCAAGCAGACATGAAATTTAACTGCCAACTCCGTTCTCAACCACACCAGAAGAGTCCTTGAATAATCCCGTTCTGCTGCGTGTCCCCCTGAAGGTCACATTTGCTTAGGGTTTGTTTAGTCTCTAAAGCAATGAAGTGATCAAGGACAAACTGCGTGGAACTGGTTAAAAAGAAGGAGGGGCAGCCACATGTCTTGGGCAGGAAAAGTGACTGCCTTATATTAGTCTCCCAAATGGAGACTAGTATTAAGCAAAATGCTCCTGATCTCAGTGGAGAGAGGTAGGAATGGCTGGTTGAGCCTCCTGTCTCAACCCCAAGGATGGCTAGGTCATGGCAATCAGGAAGAGTCCCTGGTGACTGGAAAAAGGCAAATGTCATGCTCATCCTTGAGAAGGGCAATGATGACCCAGGGAGCTGAAGGATCATCAATCACACCACAAATCATGTGACGATTAAGGGACAAATCCTTCTGGAAGCCATTATCAGGCATGTGAAGAACAAAAGGCGATTGGAAACAGCCAGCATAGATTTACCAAGGGCAAATTGTGCCTGATTAAGCTGATTGCTTTCTATTGCGAGATGATGGGAGGACTGTTTCAGTGGATGAAGGCAGAGTGGTAGTGGTGGTTTACCTTCGCTTTAGCAAGGTTTCAGCATGGTCTCTCAATATCCTTGTAACCAGGTTGGAGAGCTACGGACCAGATGTGTGGACTCCAGAACTAGCTGGACCACTGTCATGGGTAAGATAGAGTAAATGACAACCCATAGCAGGTCTGGATGCTGGGCTTTATGTAAGAACGAAGGAGATTAGTGCTTTTACACCCATTTGCCAGCTCCATCGCATCAACTCACCATTCACTGATGAGGCAGTGCTGTGGCAACATCTGCTCTTGCCTCCACAAGAGCTGTGGAGCAGGTAGGTCCATCCCGTGATAGGGTGTTGTCATCAGCACGAGGTACACCACATGTAAACATGCACGGTATTTAACAACTAGTAAAACAACGTTAAATTGGATGTATTTTCACATGTAGCAGCTCTGTGGTCTTGAAGGCACCGTTGAGGAGAACATTTTCTTTTTAGATGTACAATAGGCTCAGAACTGAATGATATTCAATTGTTCATAACCTTCATGATTGATAACCCTTCTGTGACTGTTTAGCAATGTTTAGTCATTGTTGACTATTTTTAAATCCCATGTTAGTCTTACTGGTGAGACGGTGAAGAAGGTAGCAGACATACTGAAGATCTTGTGATTGGACTCAGATCTCATAGCAGGGTTTATGTGAGTTCATTAGCAATTCATCTCTCCCAACATTTTGCAATATCTATTGTAAACGCATAAAGGGATACTCATAAATAAACACAAACATGCATACACGTAACATACATAGATCAGTATCTATAGGATTGGAATGGGGTGCTCAATTTTCTGCTTCCTGTAGAAGATAAGAAAATTAATATTGTTATTAATAGTGATCTCTGTTCCCCAGACATTTCCCTTCATAGGAGCTTCCAGTATACTTGGTAACTTTTTTCCCAGTCCTCCATCAGTTGTTTCCCCATGTTCTCTACAATAAACAGACAAACTTTACACTTTATTTTAAATCAGCAGCTGATATATTTATACACAGCTTTTGTCATCTTCTCTTTCCTTCCTTTTCTTTAAGAAAATTAACCATACATAATTCCTGAATTACAGGGTTCGTTACTTAGGATCATGAATTTTTTAGGATTAATTCTTAGAAACAAAAGAATATAGCTGTTAAGTGTGGTTATTGGAGAGGTATGAGTATCCTCTCATATGTACCTATGTAATTTTCCTTTGGCATTTCTTCTGTTCTGGTTAAATCATAATACTGTACTATTTATTCACTGTGCCTTTCAGATCTCAAACCTTTGTATACACAGACTTAACCCACAATCTTCTCAGCCTTTAACTACTGATATGCTATACTGCTAACTACTGATACTTAGAGTGCTGATAGCATTTAATTAGTTTCCCCATTGCTTTAAACTTTTTACCTTCTTGATAGCCCTCCTAGATTCCTTCTGGTATTTACACATTTACATAAAAGAACATTAGTGAAATCAACAGTTCTGGCTGCTGCTTTTCAAGTTGTTGTCTGTCAGTCGATCACCCTGTAAAACAAAAAGACCTACCAAGGCCACTACGTTTTTATAGTTTGGCTTTAACTGTGATTGCTGAAACCTTTCCTCTTAAGATTACTCAAGATTACATCTATTAATTAAGTTTGAACTGTTTCTTTATGTTGATTTGTCTTTATAATCCAATTTTTACTACATCTCGGGACATTTTCGAGCTCTTTCTGGTTTCTCATAACAGTGTTATGCTGCCTCTTTATTTTTTGTTTTGCAGCTGTGCTTCTTGGTCTCTTACCTGTTTCTTGCATTCTTGTGCCGAGCCTCTGCAGTGGATCAGCATGTGTAAGCTACTGCCTCTCCAGGAGCTTTGACTTCCACCTCTCGAACATTTAACTCTTCTGCTGCTGCTTGCCATTCCTCTAAGCAAATCATTATGGTTTCATATTCTTTCTGCACTCACCCCATGCATGATGGATGCTATTTTCTTTCACAGGTTAAGGGAGTTAGGATTTGTGCATGGGTATGGTTTTCAGCACAGCTGGGAGTTTTGATGTCTTGCCCTGTACAGGTTGGGTTTTCTTTTTAAGTGAGGAAATCCTGTTGCAATTGTTTATTTCTTATGTAACTGTTCTTCCATCTTTCAGGGAGCAGTGTTTAGAGGTTTCATCCTTAGCCTATTTTGTGGGGCCTTTGCCTGCTGAATGGTAAATACATTTGCTGGTTCAATGGTTGGGATATTCTGTTTTTCTGAGAGACCCTGAGGCTTAATTGTGCATTACACAGTTTGATCACCTATTATAACACTTTGGGTATGTTTGCAAAAGTACTAACCCCTATCCCCTCACGTAGGATCTGGCATGGGTGCCAGCTGAGAGAAACAGCTGATCTGCTGGAAGGTTGGCTGCTATTCAGAGGGATCTTGACAGGCTGTCCCCAAAATGTTCATAGCTGGTAAAAACCTATCTCTAAATATTAGAGTAACTCCATGTCTGAAGACCATTCCCTCGTCACATCAGAGACCCACATCAGGATGCACTATCCTTAATACCTTGTATAAAAACAATGAAAAGAGTGCAGACAGTGGAGAAGGAGACCTGGAATGGTCCTCTGTGACTAAATAAAAATATGTTTGACAAAGCGACATTTTCTAGTCATCACAGAAGTGAGAGGAAAAGCACTCAGAAGGAAAGTGAATTTTAACCATATTCTGTTACGCAGTACAAGCATAAGCAAGGTTGTGAGGAAAACCCCTTGTGTCTATGAGAAGAGGGTGTATCTCATCAGGATGCATTTGACAGTCAGGGACTCCAGCCTAAGCAGTTTCTCCAACCCTGAATGCCTGAAAAAAACAAGTCAGGCAGAACAAGTCGGGTCCTGAACTCTGACTGTGTCTGGTGGCAGGACTGCACTGCAACTGAGATGCAGGCATCTGCCACCCTGCCAAGAAATGCATTGCTCCCCTCAACTCAAGCTGCAGGGATGGAGAAATCATGGCCAAGCGGAGACTGCAGTCATTCAGCTTTGTTGCTATGGTTTTATGTGTTGCTGTTGCAAAAGCTTTAGAGGATAAATAAGGGCGTTGCCTGCACATAGTGTTTAAATGAAAAAGCAAACACTAATATTTCACCATGTCCGATGCTTAGCTTCTAGTGACTTCAGGAAATTCACTCCTCAGCCTCTTTGAGATCACCCTTCTGAAAGCAAGATGGAAAATAAACACCTTTCCAAACTATGACCACAGGAACGGCTTTTGCTGGGGACAGATAGCTCTGAGGGAAGCGTTGTCCAGCATGCTGCAGGTAAAGGACATCCCCACATCAGCCCTGGAGAACATGAGCTGCTGAGTGACCTCCACTCCCAGCACGGGCAATGGGGACGGTGCCTGCAAGTACCGCTGATAAACTGCGCCGCAGCTGGCGGCACTGCGCCCCTCCTGTCTGCTAACACCAGGGAAAGGCTAACAAGGGCTACCTGTTATGGCCGCATGTCCATTAACACCTCAGTGTGTGTGCCTGCACACAGGGTGATCACCTCTCAGGTAGAAACCCCATCCTCACTGCAGCCCAGGCAGCCAAAGGGGTCCTGAAAGGCAGATTGGGCTGTCAGCTCCCAGCCTGACCTCTTCACACCGCCACAGCCTGAGGACAGCGTCCTTCTGGCTGGGAAGATAAGATGTGGCAACTTGAATGCATGTATGTGTGTCCCTCAGAGAAGAAAAAAAACCCTGAAGTGCCCACACAGGCTCCCTCTTAAATATCGGGTGGATTTTCACCGTACTTTCAGCTGTAATTAAAATATTGTTGCCTGCAGCTAAACTGCAATGCACCACCCGCAGTTATGAAGGCAAGGTCCTGCTCAAGGCCAGTGTCATGAAAGGCAAAGTTAATGGTAATAACAGACAGCAGGACTTTTGTTCCTAGCAGATTAAGCTGAATCTGTCCTTTGGATGGGAAGCTGCAGGTCAGTGGCTTGCTGGGTTGTAGGTAGAAACCACAAAGCTCTGCAGACACGCTCACACCTCCCGCATGCACAAGCGCACTCAGTACCACCCAACATCGCTGCCCTCTGCTCCTCACCCACGCTCCCCAGGCCCTTACAGAGGAATATGGTCAGTAGCTGAGCCAGAGCAGTGAAAGGGTTGGAGAGATGGTAGTAAAGAGTTGGATGGGGAATATAAATGTCA
Source organism: Fulmarus glacialis (assembly GCF_000690835.1). Taxonomy (NCBI): domain Eukaryota; kingdom Metazoa; phylum Chordata; class Aves; order Procellariiformes; family Procellariidae; genus Fulmarus; species Fulmarus glacialis. The sequence goes on from NW_009209212.1 coordinate 9,538, forward strand.
CCCAGGGCAGCGCACACAGCAAGGTACTGGCTGTGCCCACCTGCCCTATGCTTCCATGGAGTAGCTCTGAAAACCACAGGTCATTTGCCATCAGTGGTTTGAACTAGCACCAGTGGAGGTACGACTGTCCCTCATGCCCCCCTCCTAGCCTGGGATCCAGGCCCTCTGCCCTGGGAGCCCCTGTACAGCTCTGATCTTATATACTTGACAGCTACTCTCCTGGTCCAGGGAATAAAATTGCATCATGATCCATCAGCCTCAAATGTTTTTGTTTTGTCCTGGCATTTGCTCTGATAAACACTATCTGTGTAGCTAATGGCTGACTAAAATAGCGTGTGCTGTGCACTTCAATTAACAGGCAGAATAAGACCTCCTGAGACATTAAGGGTAGTGACTGCTGTTCTCACATAGAAATGCTTGCCCTGTGCAGAGAGCCAGCCCAGCCTAAGACTTAGATATCATCTGTAACTGCACCTCAGTTTGACTTCCAGTGATGTCCACAGCTGAACACGATGACAGAGGAACGTTTCTTCCTTCTGCATGTGTTGGCTCTTTAGGTGCCTGGGCTGGGGAAATGAAACAGCTCTTTACATGTTCTCTCCACTTCCCCGCAAGGCATCCGGAGGCAGGCAAGGAGACCCTAGGTGGTGCGAGAGGGCCAAAGGTATGTGCTTTGGTCCCAAGCTGACCTGAGGTTTTTGTTCGGGATTACACTGAGTAGCAGTTCACAGAAATTGCAGCACAGATGTACGATGGTAGCAGGCATCATGCCACACCTGCTCTCTAGCAAAAAGCCATTTCTTGTAACCAAACTCACTGAACCCTGGGGTCTCCTTAAGAGTGAGCTGCTAGTATCGAGGAGTTTCTGGTGAATGGAAACTGGGAGAGGTGCCCTTGCTGAAACCACATTTTATTGCAAAGTCCTGTCCTCATAAAGCAGAGAGAAGGGAGAGTAGTAGTTACAGCAACAGGCCATGGGTTTGGCAGGGGATCGTTGCACTGACAGAGGTCACTGATTGCAACAGCTCCTCCGGGCAGGGGCAGCTCAGAGCTTCTGATGGGGCTGAATGCCCACAGTATGACTGCCTGGCTTCAAGTCTTGTTCCTTCTCCTTTCATATCCTAACCGCAGAGGATGGCCTGTAAGCTGGATCCAAATCCGGAGTCTCTGAGTCTTTACAAAAGGAGCTTGTCCTCTTCTTTCTTCACACAGTGCATTGCTAAGCTGTGGACCTTCTTGCCACAGGACACTGTAGATGCTAGTAGCTGGCAAGCATTCGAAAGCAATTAGATTGATTAAGAGAAGAAAAATGTATCAGGAGTGTTTGAGTAAAAAGATATCATGCCCTGTCACAGCAGACTGCTGAGGATTGTTCTGGGGAAGCGTGACTACACACTTGCCCCACCTTTATGTTCTTTCTTAGGCTTCCAGGTTTGTCCATTCCCTTGACTGATTTCTTCACTTAACAAAACCTCCCCACCCTGTCTGGTAAAGGGGAGGGAGAAGCAGGAAAGAGGATGGTGGGAAAAGAAAAAAAACATGTGGGAATCAACCTGCCCAGTGGACAACAGAGAAAACAAAGGGAAGGGTGTAAAGGTCACCAGGATGCTCCCACCAAACCTCCCTCTCTGGGGGCAAGAGTGCCATGACTTGGTGGAGCTTCAGACGGGATGAGGTAAATAAAAAGGGGAGGGCAGGGGAGCAGCCAGAGCCTTGTAGGAGGCTCTGCAGGGGTCAGAAGAGAGATCACAACCTGCCACCCTCAGGGTGCTTGTGTGCCAGTGTGTCCCTCTTGCCACAGAAGGCTAGATGGACTCGTGGCTGACCCTGGCCCAGGATAGACATCCTTATGTTGTTGTAGCCCGCTGATGCTCCAGAGTGGGCTTCAGCCCCAAGTTTTCTGGCAGCAATGTAGAGTCACAGCTGAGAAGTGGATCAGCACAGAGGTCAGGGGTACTTAGGCCAGCTTTAGTACCAGCCCCTCTGGCACGGCCCAGATTGTAAGCGAGCTAGTTCTTCACTCCTGGCTCAAGTGAAGTCCACAGAAGCCAGTGGGGAATTTGGATGGAATGGAGCAAGGAGAGCCTGAACTGGAGCTGGAGTTACTGCCAATACCCACTTTTGCAGGGCTTGATGTTGTTAACTCTCATGTCTGCAGACTTACGGACTTGTTGCTGAAAAGTGGCACATACGAGTGAATCATCTGTCTTCATAACTCCTCAGCAAAACAAGTGGTCTGATTCACATGGGCAATCATTTCTCCAGGAGGGCTGCTGTGACTCCTTAGCAAGGATGCATTTCAAGACACATTTTAAAGCAATGCTGTTTAGAAGACAGAGGACTGAAGTCAGGGATTAAATTCTAGCTCCCCTGGTCTCTGAAAAATTACAAGACACTTCTGGGCCTTTCAAGTTCTCTGGGAAGCATTTCCTCGTATTACCAGGCACTGCAGATCCTGACAGCAGATCTGTTACTTGTCCAGTGGATGTATCTACACCGACAACTTCATCTGCTCCAGAACAATAAGCTGTGCTTTAAACCAGCTTGCAGCCACATGTAAAAGACTCCGCCTTACCTCACACTTGATCTCTCCCCCATCAGATGCAGGCAGATGGCCTGCCTCCTGCATGGCCATGAGATGCTTTTGCTGAGGACAGGCCCTCTTTGAAAGTCTGGCAGGTAGCTAGCTACCACTGCCCCATTTCTCGGAGGCTGTGAGAGGAAGCACTGTCAGAGCAGCATGCCTTCCCAGCAGGTACCCTCGGGAGTCGGTGACTGGCAGAAGCTGGGCATTAAAGTGCTTGCCAAATAGCATGCCTGTCTTCCCCTATCCAGAGCCTAGGGCAAACCAGTCCCTTTTGCAGAGGAGCCGAATGAAAGAGCCTGCAACCAGCACAGTCTCACGTTAAACAACTTTGTGTTTAAAACTCCACCTTTGTCCTTATGCCTACGTGCAAATGCATGCCTACATACAAACATACACGTTTATATAGTTTAATCCCTTCTATTTGTAAAGGCTGTATGAGTGCTTTACTAAGGACTTGGGGAGGAGAAATGGGCTGAGGACCCCAAGATACAGCCTGAGGCTTGCAGAGGCTGAGTCTAATCTGGAAAGTCTGATAAGAGAGCAAGTCAGGGTGCAAATCTGTGATATTTAATGCAGGAGCAGAACAGAGCTCGACTCCCCGCTTCATCCACACCTGTCCAGATGCAGCCCTCAGTGCGAGCTCAGCTTTCACTGCACTTCTTCCAGGAGTGCACCGAGGCCTCTTCCCACCCGGGTACCTGGTGGGCAAATGCTGCTGATCTGCTGGAGCTGCTGCTGGCCCTGGATCTCACACTGGAGGAAGGCTGCTAGCCAGCGGTGCGCTACCTGCTAGGGCCCCATGTTCAAAAGCTTGGTGCTAGTGAGTGTAGTAGCCGCCCCTCAGCCACACAAGCCCCTGTGGCTCTGCCTCCCATGTTGGGAGAGAAGAGATCTGAGAGCTGCTCTTCTTGTCTTGTGGCACTTGAACAGCTTTGTTACAGGTGGGGTCCAGGCACTGGCAACCTGTGCAGAGTGCCTGTGCCGCGTTACACTGCACAGGCAGGAAGAGGAGGAGAGCACCCAGCACAGGTCGTGCCAGTATTAGCTGGTATGAGTACAGGGTCACTGCGGCTGGGTGCAACCTGCTGACGAGCTCAGCGTTTTGCAGAAATCTCAAGTTAGGTCTAGAGGTGCTATATATTTTGGATTTAATGCACTCCATCATTGCATATTAAAAAAAAGTGCCATTTATTTTTTCCCAACCTGTAGACCTGGATACAGCCTAGTAGAGATGCTCATTGCTTATACTTGGGACTTAATGGAGTCCCGTGATCGTGGAACCAGTTGATTCTGCTCACACAGTGGTAGTGAAAGGGGAAGCAAAGGCCAGATCAGGACATTTTATTGAAACAGAAAACCAGAGCAAGCACCCTACACAGCCTCATGCAATGGCATCTTCTGAGCCTAAGTCCACTGTCAGAGAAAGTTACATTGCACTGATATTTATTTTGGCAGAAAAAATCTATGTTTTACACACAACAATCCATAGAGGTCATTGAGGCCAAAACATATCCCGAGGCCCCGCATCACCCCGAGAGCTCTAAAAAGTAAAGACAACAGATCATTTCAAGCCCACTGATAAGGAAGGAAAACAAGTATGTCAGCCATGAGTTAAGAAATAATTGCTCATTTAACCTGGTATATGTTGCGTGAGCCCAGCCACATTTCTTGTTTCCTCAGCCTTCCTTGACCTTGGGCCCATTTGCTTATATGGCCGCAATCCAGTTGCGCAAACTGGCCTTGCCATCTGCCTGTGTTCAGCTCCTGCTTGAAGCAGAAAACCCTTGCCTCCGGAGCGGCAGACACCCACGCGTACACACCTTCCCTGTGCCGGCGTCTTTCGTGCACCTTCCCTGATACTTGGCCTCGACACCACACCGCAGCCACTGGCTCGGGATGCGGGGCTGGTGGCATGCAGGGAGACCCGGCACCCCTGGCACCAGCCTGCTCTGGATCCAGTGCTGACCCCACTCCCTGCCATCCCCCATCCAGCACCAGCTCCCCCATGAAGGTGCTGGGAGCCAAGGAGAGCTCCTCGTGCTGATCCACCAGGCCACACATCTTCACACCCCTCCGGGCGGCTCCAAGGCCTGAAAGAACGTGTGATTTTAGATATACCAATCGCTACATAACTCTGTGAGTATTCCCATGGTCAAGAAGTGCAGTGACTCTGTGGAGACGGCAGCGGCCTCCTCCCAGCTTTCCGAAACCAGCTGGAACCTTCCCGTTGATGTTAAACTCAATTTAGGAAGGCAGCTAGGGTGCAATTAAGTACAGCCTTGTTGGAAGTGGCTCTTACGTACATGCCTAACTTTAAGCAGATGCTTAAGTGCTGTTCTGAATAAAGATGATTTCCTGAACTCCGCTGGGAGCTGGAGTGGATCCAGAAGAAGGTTATTCTGGGTAAGCTGCCTGAGGGATTTCAACAGATAATTTTGTGCTTCTATATAGCACCCTATCTGGAGAACAGGAAAGTAACCTTTTAATTGGATGCCATCCAATTAATTACCCTCCTGGATTTGCTAATGTCCAGTGCTCTAGAAACCGTATTCTGGCATCTCCATTGAAGGCTCCAGTAAAAGCTACAGTAAAGAGCCATGGACTGTTGATTCACCTTAGATTTCAAAAATACTGTCAGTGTGGCGGCCAGGAACATATGCTGCAAGCATTGTGGCATGGCATGTACATTTAGTCCACCAAAGTCACCAAAGTGCGTTTTGGTCCTGCTTTCTTTTAGTTCCAGGACTATATAAAGTGCAGTTCCTCAAAGTGCCTTCTTTGAAAAGGATGAGTTTAGCATTTCTGCTGCTACCTTTCACTGGCCATTTCTGAGATGGAAGAAAGAGGAGAAATTACCATTTTCATAAAAATTCAGTCACTTTTAAAGTAAATCAGATTTTTCATAGTGCCCAAAGAACATCTGCAGACCTGCATGATTGGAGTACGCACACAAGTATGTGATTGTTGTGGTTCACGTAAGAATGTGTTCACAAAATTTCGACCTCATGTTGGTACCTTACTCTGCTTTTGCATTGACCCAGATCATTCAGAGGTCTTATTGTCTCAGTGGGGTAACCACAGTCCCCATGCTGGTATCTCCTGGATGGGGATGAAGCTGCCCAGAGCAGCATGGAAGGCACCAGAGTACAGCAGTCAGTGTGCAGGCTGCCAAGGGCAGGTCTGGGCTCAATAGCATGAGCTCTCTAGGACAAGGGGTAGCTTCATATTCCAGTCTAATGTGTTGAATCAAACTCCTGTTTTGTGCTCTTCTGCAGGGATTGCCATACCTCATGCACTTGCAATGCAGAAATTTACCGTTACCATCACTCCTTCTCCATCACCAGAGCTAGCTACAAGCCCAGTAAGTGCAACCCTCCAGCCCAAAAGCAGCACTGTACCTGAGCTTGCGTTCAGCAACATGCCAGGCCCACACAGAGGCGTGTGAATTAAGGGACTAGATGTATCAACCATCAGGGTATCTATGTGATGGAGGAGAGGAGTCTTAAGACGCTTGGGTGCACTGTGACTATGCATTATCTAACTCGGTGGGGGTGATCCTGGATCTTCATTTCAAAGTACTTACTGCTATTGTAATGGCAGAAAAAAATAGTACAAGGTTCCTAATGCAAATTAGTTACAATAGACACAACCAGATTTCAGCTAAAAGTTAGCAGTTTGGTCCCACAGACATTAAAGACAATCGTCTGGAGTCAAGTGGGTGTCTATTTGTCTGTTTGTCTCCTCCTCATCTGCTCCAGATGCTTTCAGAGCTGACGGACTTCAGCTTGTCCCTGGGGAGCTGGGAATCAGTAGACTACAAGGGGTAGACTGCTTGCCTGGTTTTGCTCGTATGTGTCTCCACTGAAGTTAGCCTGAAAGATATCCCAAGTAAAAAACCATCGCTCATCTCTCTTTTTCCTATCACTGAAGTTCTTCAGCCTGGTATTACATCTGCTAAACAAGGACCTTTACAGGATATTTTTTAAAAGGGAAATTGTCCATTTACTCAAAGGCCCTTTAAAGAAAAGCAGCACTGGAGGTAAGGGAAGAGCAGACAGAAAGGCATACATAGGACCTATCTAAAATGTGGAATCCGTACAATGTAATGGACAATGTTTTGCCTTGTAAAGTATCTTTTACAGTAACGATGGGAGAAGCTGTATCTTTCAATGGTCATGAAAGAAAACAATTCTCAGGCAGAAGCACCATCTGCTGGTGGACACCAATTCTACTACTTCACTTAGAAAGTCTACAGTGAAACTAGCTTAAGCAACCACCTCAGAGACTGTTAGAGGTGCTTAAGAGGCATCTTTGAGACCTTAATCCAAATCCTAAATGTGATATTTACCCATTTTTCACATCAAATCCCTCATGGCACTGTGTTACTCCAGCCCCTAGCTAAGAAGTTTCACAAGCAGGTATTTGCTTTGACAGAAGCAAAAGGTTTCTTACGTTTAGAAAAGGATCAGGCTTTCAGCCTCCTCTCACTAAAGTCAATACAAGAACTTTCACTGCCTCCCGAGTATCACAAGTGTTTCTTCAGTGACAGCAGGAGATGCTTCTTAGCGTTGGGTTACAAAAGCTGTGTGTCTCCCCTTTGCCTATGGAGGTCTTGGTTTTCAGCAAATGGAGATTTCTCTCTGCCCAGAAACATAGATTAAGGGCAATGTATTCTCTAATCTTTCAAGAAAAGGTTAAGATACAGGACTGAAAGGGTGACTACATTTCACCCAGTCGGATACGCTGAATGATTAAAAATTTCCTTGTGTTTCAACCTGAAGGGAAGGTGAAAAACACTGTGCTATATGTTATCCAGGAAATGGTTAATGAGCTTACAAAGGCACTACGTTGAGTGTTCCAGTGTTCCTTCATTAAAAATTTACTCCAGTGACATAATTCAGGAGCCTTGCTTGACAAGGATACAGAGCTGACCTTTCTGACCTCAATTCCCTCAACTCAGGCAGGGTTCAAAATATGAATCCAGGCCTGGATTCAAATGCTGCAGACCATTCATACACCTGTATAAGAAGCTGAACTGCAACTGTGCATATTCCTCCATGTTAATATATTCATGTTTGACCTGAGATCTCAGTGCTGCGTCATGAGCTCACGTCTGATCCTAGCCTGCAGTGAAAAATGGAGAGGTTCCTTATAGCAACTGATTCTCCTCCAGAAGGACCCCAAACATTCAAAACCCAAATGTAATAATGCGGATGGGTTGGCTGAAGAAAAAGAGGCTTGAATGGGAGGGGTCCCCATCTCTGGGGTTTGATTTTGCCAGCCCACATTCAGAATTATCGTATTCTGCATAATTAAAATAAAAACACAGTTTCCATAGCTCAGGGCTTACCTAAAGTAATTTCATCTTCTCAGAAGGGAAGTCTCAAACCTCTCGTCATAGACACACTTTATCTTAAAACTGATCTGTAAAACTTAATTTTTTCTGCTTTCTCTATTCACATTTTACTTTTGATAAGTATTCCCCTCACTGCTGAGAATTACCATAAAGCTAATACACCAGTGAAGTGCTCAAGAATGGGTTGAAGAGTGATGTGTTAGTTGTGTACCCACTTATCAGGAGAACCAAACCTGTGGGGAGAAGATTGCTTACATTTCTTACTTCAAAGGCTCCATATCAGTCTGCATTTGGCACACAACACAAAGCTGTTTGTTTGACCTACAACTCTGGCTAAACATCATGATAAATGAAAAGGAATCCGATTAGATATAAAAATATCTGGATCGCTTTTGCCAGTGAAGCAAAAGCGGATTTAGTCTCTTCCAGAGATATATTTTTCCATAAATCAGGACAATGGGACGTCCCTTGCTTTTTCTCCTGGAGCACATGGGACACCACAGAGGATGCAGGTCCCACCAGCTCCAGCTAGCACTGTTGCTCTAAACACCATTTCCTATTTGAAGGGCCAACTGAGGTCTTATTAAAGAAGTGAAATGTTTACCTTTCCATATCAGTCCAGTAACAAAAGTCCAGGTCAGCACCCTATGGTGACCCAAAATGGGTTCCTCCTAGTTTTTTTATGTATGCAGCTGAAAACTATGAAACAAACAGGCAGGCCATGAAGAAGTGGCCAAATAGGAAAAAGTGATGCTCTAACCCAATAAGTTATGAGCATTTTGCTTATTTCTCTTGTACTGATAGATACACTTCTGTCTGGAAGGTGCTTTAACCACAACACCAGCTCGGCCTTACGGTGACCGCTCTTTTTGCTGGCATCTTTTGACAACCTCAATGTATTTTAAACCTCACATGTTTTTAGAAGATATTTGCTGAAAATACAGATACAGTTTTGCTCATGTAACTCTAAACAATCTGGAAGCTTCCAGACGTGCTGCATGTGGTGTGCGATTTTCTTTAACAAGTTGGAACTTTGAAGGGAGCCTTATCTCACCAGGCGGGAACAGCATGAGCTGTACCCTGCAGCATCCCGCAGTTGATATGAGTCTAAGGAAGGGTAAGAACATTGTTTCTGAAGGACACAGACACATACCGCCCAGAGACAGAGCCTGGCTGCTGGCACAGAGCTGACTCTAGGTATGCCATCCCAGGAGGTCTGTGTTTGCAGGACTGCATGCAGTGCTCTATCCTACTATCTGTACACCTTTTTCTGGTAACAGAACCACCATGGACTTGAGCAGTTCAAATGAAAACATTAGTTTGCTGACTGTCTTTCGGGAAAGCAACTGAGAGTGTAGATCAAGGATAAAATCAGTGGGAGCTAGGAACCAAAATAGCTTTGAGAAGCTGAGTGATTTGTCCAGTCACTGAATGACTCTGTGATGGGACAAGAGGCTGAACCTACGTCTTCTCAGCTGTGGCTGTCTCTGCTGACCTACTGACTCCTGATACCTTTGATGTAGAGATCGATTTATGAACCGCATCCTCCACAGAACATGCATCAAAATTCTCATTCTTATAAAAAGCCCTACCTTACACCTAACACCCATGCTACCTGCATGATGAAAGTCTGCTTGAGAGTCCCCACAAATCTGACAGTGTCCTAGAACTGCACTTGCTCTTTTAAACAAGGATCCCTATTATTAATTCATAGATAGCAGTATTTTTAATTGGTCATTAATATTACATCATAGGTGGCTGAAGCTCACATAATGAGATGAGTAAGGACCAAAGGCTCATCTGAACAGTCCTGGACTTTGTGGAACTGGAGATCAAATGCTGTGTCAGGAATCATTAATTATGGATTGAAACCAACTATCCCATTTAACAGGAGGAATTCAGGATCTCAGAGCCATCTTTGCAATAGAACCTGATCCTGATTCATATCACTGTGTATCTGAGCTCTTCCTAGGTTAATCAGAACCCCAGAACAATGTTCCTGGTAAATTTTATGGCATCTTCAACTCTAATCAGGGCAACACATGAAATGTGTGTGCAGGCCCTTGATGAAGATTCACAGCCTGCACAGCATCACAGTGAGAACTAGGCAGAAAACAGTAATACCCTTATGAAATCTAGTTGCCTTCCACCCCAGACTAAAACTCAAACATCTCATCTTCCTCTTGGAAAGGGAATGGAGTCTCAGGCAGGTGGGGGG